>NC_056726.1:444511299-444811299 GCF_019279795.1 Protopterus annectens
AGAATGATACAAAAATCACTGAACCCACAGACATTGTCAACATACTGGCAGACAGGTTCAGTGCAAACTTCACCCCCCTCTCTCCCCCAAAAGGAGAGATAACTATCCCAGCGGAGTGTAGCCTCCCAGACATCTCAAATGCGCAGGTAAAAGCTGCTCTCTCTGAAGCTAAAAACACAGCATCAATGGGACCGGATGGTGTCCCCGGCTGTGTGCTACACGAACTCAATGAGGAACTAAACCCGCACATAAGGCAGCTGTTTAATCTTAGCCTTACCACAGGATACGTGCCCAAGGAGTGGCGACAGCAACTGTGGTCCCACTCCACAAAGGCGGTGCCTCTACGGACCCTGGTAATTACCGCCCCATAAGCTTAACAAGCCTGGTCTGCAAAGCTATGGAGAGGATCATAATGGAACTCATAAACAAAGACATAGGGGACTTGCAGACATTGGACCCGACCCAGTTTGGCTTTGTCAAGGGCAGATCATGCCTTTTGAACTTGGTCGACTTCTTCGAAACAGTCACCAAGGCCATTGATGAGGGAAAGGCAGTCCATACAGCCTACCTTGACCTTGCAAAAGCTTTCGACACAATACCCCACTTAGGTATTATAGAGAAAGTTACCAGCTTAAATGTAAACCCATATGTCACAAGATGGGTTGCAAACTGGCTAAAGGACAGAACCCACAGGGTCAGAGTTGCTGGCACCATGTCAGACTCCAAGCCGGTCACAAGTGGTGTCCCACAGGGCTCAGTCCTTGGCCCCCTGTTGTTCGGCATCTACTTCTCAGAAGTACAGGCAAACATAGGAGGACTATGGCTGACAAAGTTTGCAGATGACTGCAAACTGGGCGCCATAGTGGAAAGTACATCGGACACAGATATCCTTCAGAGGGGTCTCACGGAAACTTATAGCTGGTGCCAGAGCCATGGCCTGAAGTTAAATGCCAAAAAATGTATAGTCATACCCTTTGGGAAAAACAAGGTAACCCCAAGCTACCATATAGGTGGCAATCCACTAAGCACAGAAGAGGTTATCAGGGACCTGGGGACCCAGGTTGACAGTGGCCTTTCTTTTGACACTCACATTGCTAAAGTGGTTAGAAAGACCTTCTACATTGCCCACCTGATCATGAAGGGATTCACATCCAGATCAAGTGAGGTCATTGTTCCCTTGTACTCTTCACTTATCAGACCAATGATCGAGTACAATGCCCCATTCGGGATGTATCTCACCCGACACCTGCAGCAATTGGAGAGACCCCAAAAGTTCCTCACCAAAAGGATAAAGGGATTCCAAAATCTGTCATATGCTGCCAGACTGAAGAAACTCCATCTCTATTCAGTCGCATACCGTCTGCTCAGAGGTGACCTGTGCCTGACATACAAGGCCATGTCCAACCCGGAATTAATGGACATCCTCCACCTCAAAAAATCCAAATCTACCAGATCCACTAGAGCAAGCGACTTAAACCTTAGCACAGATATAAATAAGACATGCTGGAGGGATAGATTTGTCACTCAGAGACTCCCTATGCTGTGGAATAAAATCCCGGTCCATGTGAGGCAGAGCACCTCGCTGGCTCTGTTCAAGAGAAATCTTGACTGGTGGATGGGAGATCGTAGGTTTACCCCGGGAATCATCTCTGTGTCACTGCTGGACAAATGCAAAACAAACTAATGGGCACAATATTTTTTAACATAAGGGGTGGCGTAAGCCACAAAACTTTGGGCTAGGCTTATAAATGCCTTAGGGCAGATAGCCTAGTATAAACCTATGAACCTATGAACCAAATTCCTAATTGCACCACCTCTGCATCCTAGCTGAACTTTCTCAATTACCATGAATTGAAAGTTATGTTTTGCCTCTGATACTAGAAAATGCCTAGCCAGGTCATTAGTTCCTGCCCCTCTGTTTATGTCATTTATATATGTATGTATATATGTTCCCTAATCCTATCACAAAACCTTCTTGTGGTCATGCCCACATAGAATGAAAAACATGTAGTACAAAAAGCTAGGTAGACAATATTATTAGTATTACAATCTAGTAAGTAAGTCTGAAATAGTCTTTCAAGTGTCTGAATGTCTAAAGTTCCCTGTCATGTCAATATATTAACAGTAGTTACAGGGCTTCATCCCAAACACGGGACCATATAAGAGTCTCTTAAGGGATTTCTTGTTCTTATAGGCATATTGAGGGGTAGTCCTTATCAGACTTTTAACTCGGTCATCAGAACATAATATGTTTCAGTTCCTACAATCGATATTCTGCAACAATCTAGCATTAGTAATGGGAATTCTTAGCAGGTTATTTAGGTTCTGATCCAAATCCCTGCTGTAAATGTACGTTTCCATCCATTGATTAGGTTGGTTTTCTCTTGAGTTTCCTGTAGCTTCCCCAGCATTTGATTTTATGAATTAAGACCTCTGTTACTTCACAGCAAGAAACATTAACATATCTAACTTTTCCAGTAAAATGAAAAACAAAATTTGGCAACAAATGCATTTTTTTGTCTTGAAATAAATAGAAAACAACAACATTAAGAGATGCTGCTTGTTCAGAGAGGGAATTTCAAGTCCAGAAATGTTACTTTCACTACAGACATGCATTCTTTTTCACATTCCATAATATGAGGCATGTACTAAAATTCTTGACTTTTTCCCTCATTGTTTTACATATTGTGTCTGTCACAAGTTAGTTATTTCTCATCCCTGCTGCTGGAAATTGAAGAAATATTTTATTGTCCACAGTGGGAGAACTGTGAATATTACCTGCTTGGACTTTATAAAGTGTTTACTGTGGTATCTTGCAAAAAAAAGTAAATATAGCAGTTTAAAGGTAGTAGGATGAATAAACATGAATAACACATTGAATTGGCTGTTAGATTTAGACGGTAGTAGTAAATGGTGCCCATAATGAAGAAGCTTTGTTGAATTACTCTGTCATTTCTTACTAATGGTTCCATCTATGACATCACAAAAAAGTGTGGAAGGATAAATATCAGTTTTTTTTAAACAAGAAACATTTTTATTAGATTATGACATAGACAATATGCATTTATATAAATGGAAATAAACAATGTTGACATATTTTCAGTTGCAAACGTTATACGTCACTTGTAATCTATCCAGTCATTATCAGTCAAGTATTACAAAGCTCATTCAGTACTTACCTTCCATTCCATTCCTCTACCAAAACATTTTTCTACTGTATTGGTATTGTTCCGACAGCTCCCTTTTTTCTATGCAATTTGCTCCTACTTTTTTCTAAAAATCCCACTTTCAGTTGTTTTATGTCTGTTACTATGCTCACTACTTCTAGCACAGTTGGTCTAGACTTTGATTTCCATTTTCTAGTAATTGCTTTTTTGGCAGCAACCAGAATTAAACTCACTTGCTATGTCTAGGCAATTCCGTTTCTGTGTCATAGGTCAAAAAATAATTTCCTTAGTTAACACCAATTTGCTCACCTAGTATTTCTGTTAGAGTAGTTTGCAGGGAATTTTTAAATTTAAATTCTGCCAACTCATTACAATCCCAAAAAGTATGTTCCCAATTGCATCTTTCTTCTCCATCACACCTCCAACATTTGCTATCTACCTGATGAAAAATTATTTGGAGTCTGCTTGGGTTTCAAAAATATCTATGCAAACACTTCCAAGCAAGGCTCCTAAAACTTCTAGACTTTGTTGGCATATTTGGGAGCATTGCATATATCTGCCATTGTTTCTTTGTGAATTGCTTATCCAGTCTCCCAGTCCAATAAATGTATCATTTTTTGTGAGTGACACACAGGTTTGCATCAGGGTTGAGACTATGGAAAGTAGGTTTAAGAGTAGGTAAAAGGAAGTCATTTCATTTGATAAAGTTGTAGGAATAAATTCTTGCAAAAATATGCAGTGTAATGTGGCTTCAAAACAAAAGCCTTGTAAATGTATGTGCAGTTTAAAGGGAAGTATTTAAAACAGTGAGTTAGAAAGGGACCTGTGACTGATGTCAGTAAACCTAAATATAAGCATATAATTTGAGAGAGCAGCAAGAAAACACATTTGTGTGGTGGCCTCTGATGATGAAGATTTTTTTTCTCCTGATTCTCCTGTGGAAGAAGCCTCTCTTGGAGAAACTGTTAATATAATAAAACATTTCGAATTGGAATTAAAATACATTTCTGAAATTCACAGAGGTAGTATAACCCTGTTCCTGTTCTGGAGGCTTTCCTGCATGCGTTTGCATTCACTTCCACTGCACCAGACTCCCAGCCACCAGCTCTTAAAACGCCTTACAGGTTATGCAAAAACCCTGTGTCAGACCGCATTGTGTTTTCCTAGTCTACAGACAAATCCTCTAAGTTACTGCCTGCTGCCAGTGCTCTTCTTTTGGATCAAGACAGCAGGGCAATGTACAGAGTGGAGAAAAAGGTTTATACCTCATCCACTCTGGCCTTTAGAGCTCTGAATTACTAAACTCAAGTGATTACATAATTTTTTGTGTATTCTAAGCAATTTAAATAAAAGTTTGCCCTCCCCTGAGGAACGTACCTGTAAAAATGGAGGCTTTATCTTTGGTGGCTCAGGTTTCTCAAGTAGCCAGGCACGACATTAAATGCAGCTGTGATGCAGTAAAAGCTTCTTCCAGGGCAGCTGCTACAGGCTCTGTGGTCTGGAGGTATGCATGGTTACGTTCTCACCCACTTCCAGAAGACACCAAACTTATAGACTCTCGTTTTAACAAAGTCAGTTTGTTGGTCTGGGTGCCGCCAGATGTTTTCAGCAATTGCAAGTATAAGGTAAGATTATGAAGGACTATAAGCAGATCTTTATTACCTCTGTGCCAAGATACAAAAGGAATTACACTGAAAAAAATACACTTCTTCCACTCATAGAGAATCCAACCTTTCTCTTAGGCCAAGAAATTACCTAGGAAAATGTTCTAGAACAAACCTGACATGGACTTTAGAGCTGGGAGGCCTCCTTACCTTCAGAAGTCTGTCTGACTGTTCCCCCAACCCTCTGTCCATCCCTGAGAAACTGGCTACTCATCACTCAAGACAAATGGATGCTTTTAGTCATCTAAAAGGGGTATAGAATGACTTGGAAAGAAGTTCCTTCTTTCATTGTCCTAGCTCAGCATTTACAAAATCTGGTTCATTTGCTGTATACCTTCATTCAAACCTTGCTAGAGAAAGGCATTGTTGAACCAGTCCCTCCACAATATGTAGAAAAAGGGTTCTGTTCCAGACTTTTCCTTGGCCTAAGAAAAGGAGACTGGTAGGCGGTTCTGGATCTCTCCACCCTGAAAACTTCTCTTTTTTTCATCTTTCAAGATGTTGTCCCTTTTAGCTCTGTTTTCATTCATCCTTCCTGAAGACTTCCTGGTGTCTTTAGACCTCAAGGATGCCTGTCTCCACTTTCCTGTTCACCCTGCCTATAGGAAATTTCTGAGGTTTTTACTGGCTCATCACTCTTTTAGCTCTCTCCCTTGCCTTACTGGACAGCCCCCAGAGTCTTTACATAGTGCCTAATCCCAGTAATAGCATACTACAGGACTCGGGGAATCCAGATATTCCTCTATTTGGATGACATGTTAATACAGGCCCTCTTTCAGTATGTACTCTTGATTTGTCTTAAATTCATTGTGGCCCTATTTTAGGCCCTGGATTTCACAATCAGTATGAAAAAGTCAACAATGAAACCAGCCCGAGACCTAGATTTCTTGCAGTACAGACTAGATACCAAACTAATGCAGGTCTTCCTGCTTTCAGGTAAAGTGGAAAGCCTTACCAGTTACTTCTTTCTCTTCAACTTTTTACAGCAAGGGAGATCCTCAGTGCACTAGGATTCATGGCAGCAACCATCCTCATGGTCCCCTTTGCCATACTGCATATGAGGAAGATCCAGTGGTACCTTAAATCCACCTGGTTCTAGAGTTATTGTCCACTGGACACACAGTTTTCTCTCCTGCCTTGCCTAAAGAAGGAAATACTGTGGTGGATATCACAGATAAAGCTAAAGCTTTATCTTCACTTCGTACTGCAGATGCCACAACAGGAGTTGCAGATGGATGCATCAGACAACTTTCCCCACTCTGGAAGTTCAAGGACAGTGATCTACAAGTCTTAAGACTAGAGCACATTAATCTGAAGGAAATAAGCTCTCTAATACAGGCCGTGAAAATTTTCTCCCATTCTTGGAAACCAGTCCCACTAAGAGTATTCACAGACAACATCCATGTGATACATAAGCAAGGGTGCACCAAATCCTACCAACAGCACAGACTGCCTCCTTTGGCATGGGTTCAGGTCACAAAAACAAACCACTCCCTGCAAGTGGTTTACAGTCCCTCACAGGACAATGTCCTGGTAGACAGTCTAAGCAGATCAAAGGAAGATCTCAGTGAATGGATGCTAAACAGGGAGATTTTCCTAGACAAAGTCAACAAATGGGGGGGGTACCACAGATAGATCTTCCCACCGCCATCAACAACACCATTCACTCTTTTGCACCCGGGCCTAGTGTCCTCAAACTTGGAAAATGGATGCCACATCCTTTCCATGGAGAGGGACATTCCTAAGTGCTTTTCCTCCAGTTCCTCTTCTTCCCAAGATTTTGTTAAATATCCAAAGAGAATACCCAAAGATCCTATTGGAATATCTGTTTTGTCCAAGGCAGCACTTATTCACCCTTCCCTTCTACCTAGACAAGGGCCAGGAACATTTTCTGTCAGTAAAACTTCAGTCTACAAAAAAGGCATCATCTTTTCAAAAGAGAAGGTAGAAAAAAAGAGGCAAGTGGCAGGTGAAAGGGAAGAAATCAAATTTGAACATAGAAGGATTGTAGAACATTGCTATAAGAAAAACGGAGTAGAAAGACAGACTTTGACAACATGGTTGAAGCTGTGGATGTACAAAGCCAGCTGGATGAGAATTATATGCTTACAAGTGTAATAAGCAATGAAAACCGTGGAATTAATATGACTAATGGTAATGAAGATCATTCCTTTGTAACATTTGATAAAGCGGATATTATTGAATTAGAAGATGAAGATTCTTCTGCTCTGGTCAGAAACAGTATTCTTGTAAATTCAGTTATTAGAGGAACTGATAATTATATTTGGAAAGAAGATAATGAATATCAAATAGTGTTATGTTTGCCAGGATCAAAAATAAAGGATGTGAGACAGGACGTTGTAATGTAAGGAAGTATGGATCTCTTTTTATTCGTGTCTGTACAAATGATCTCTTCTCCAAGGACTTTAGCTGTTAGAAGGAAACTTACAGCCCTATTGCCTGTACAGGTGTTAGGACATACTTTTCACAAATCATATATAGAAACCAGAGTTAAGCCACTGTGAATGAAAAGATTTTTGGGGTAAATACCAAAATGATAAAATGTTCCATTTTAAAAATGGAACTTTGTAGAGCATTAAGCCTAATTTTGGACAGGCTTGTTCAGACAGGATGGCACACATTTGTCAAGATCAGGGAAGATAATTTTTGCAGCAGATATTTTGCAATATTTGACAAACACAAGGCAGGAGTTTTGCCAGGTCAAAAATTTAACCATTCGCAGTTAGCAACATTTGATGCATCTTTAGTGGTTAGCATTAATAGTAACACTTGTTTTTTTTTAATTAAAAAAATTGTTACATTCCCACAAGATTAATGTTATTGTTTGTGAAACATGGTTAAAGAACAGTGACTAGAAACCAGTTCTGTCGGGGTATAAATGTTTTTACTGTAACATACATTCTAACAAAAGGTGTAAAGATAGTTATGAGACGTGTGATTGTTACATGTACAATGATAACACCAATACTATAGACTGTGTAATTGTGACATTAAAGACAATCTTGGAACATGTAACAGTTATTGGAGTGTATAGACCACCAAAGTCAAAAGCTAATGACCTGGAGGAATTCATACATTTCTAGCATGAAACAGAGGAAGGAAAAATACTACTGGCTGGGGACTTAAATTTACCAGAAACAGACTGGAATAATATTGATTCAACAACCTTAGTAAAGAAATTGTTCGCAATGTATGTTCAGGAACAATTGCTTCAAATTGTATAAAGCGTACCAGGGAACAGAACATACTAGATATTGTGTTCCTAAGAAAATTACTGTTACTTCATGTCAAGGGATGCGTTCAGTGGAAAAATTGTCGAAAGAATGTGGAAAGTTTTGAAAGAGAAATTGTTTGAATGCAAACAAAAATAAAATAAAAAAATGTTTAGCATCAGGATCTAGGCGGGTACATTTCCAGAAGAACAAGATACTTAAGATGAGTGACAAAAAATACATTAAATGGAAAAAAGAACTAAAACTGAAATAAGGAGGACAGACAAATTAAACATAGTGTGAGACAGGATCAAGAAACATTTGAGAACATTTTTATTAAGATAATGAACGTTAATAGGAAACCGTTTTACAGATACATAAGATGTGGAAGGAGTAAAGACATGCAAATTGATAAACTGTGTGTAGATTCTAAAATTTATTCTCAGACACAACAGATTGTTTACAAAATCTTATGCAAAGCAGTTTGGCTCCACAAAGAGGGTCATAAATTGTCCTAGTGACGTTCAGGTAACCTCAGATACTGAAATCAAATTAGATTACATTGAAAAAGATTTATGCAAACTGGATCCAAACAAAGCACAGGGAAAAGATGAAATTAGTAATAATGACCCAAAAACACTTCACCATGAGCTTACAGTGCCATTATTATTTACTAAGTCATATAAATATGGGGATATTCTTCAAGATTGAATACATACACTTGTTAAACTTGCCTTTAAGGGAAAGGGGGAGTAGGACAAATCCAGAGTCATACAGACCCTTATGTTTATTTTTATGTTGTGGAACAATAATGGAGAAGATAATATTGGATAAGTTTTTGTTAGAATTGGAAAGATTGGACTTAAAACCGTATATCAGCATGCCTCTAGATTCGTAGGTAAGTACTAGGCTGTCTGCCCAAGGGCATTTATAAGCCTAGCCAGAATGTGTTGGCTTTCGCCACCCCCTTAGATTAATTCCTTGTGCCTCTGTCCAGCAGAGCTACTGCAGTGTTCCCCTGTCCAGCAGAGCTACTGCAGTGTTCCCTGGGGTAAATTTTCTGTCTCCCATCCACCCGTCAAGGTTTCTCTTGAAGTGTTTTAGTGAGGGGCTCTGCCTGATGTTTATTGGCATCCTGTTCCAAAGCATAGGGAGTCTCTGGGACAGGAATCTATCTCTCCAGCACGTCCTATTTATCATTGTGGTGAGGTTTATATCTCCAGAGCGTGTGGCTCTCTGGGATTTGTTTTTTTTTTTTAGGTGGAGCATGTCCATCAATTCAGGGTTGGACATGGCCTTGTAAATCAGGCAGAGATCACCTCTGAGTAAGCGGTTTGCAACTGAGTACAGCTGGAGTTTCTTGAGTCGGGCTGCATAGGGCATCTGTTTGAGGCCAGTAATCCTCTTGGTGAGGTACTTTTGTGGTCTTTCCAGCTGTTGCAGGTGTCTTGTAAGGTACATCCCAAATGGGGCGTTGTATTCTATGATGGGTCTAATGAGTGATGAGTAGAGAGGCACAATAACTTCTTTTGTTCTAGATGCGAGCCCTTTTGTGATTAGGTGGGCCACATAGAAGGATTTTCTAACCACCTTGGCAATATGATTATCAAAGGAGAGCTTACTATCTACTTGGGTCCCCAGATCCCTTATTACATTTTCTGTAGTTAGGGGACTACCACCAGTGTGGTAGTTCATGGGTACTTTGTTTTTTCCAAAGGGGATAACTGTGCACTTTTTGGCGTTTAGCTTGAGGCCATGATTTTGACACCAAGTATCCGTCTCAGTGAGACCCTTTTGGAGGGTGTCTGTATCAGCTGGAGAATCAGTTATGGCCCCTAGTTTGCAGTCATCTGCGAACTTGGTCAGCCATAGTCCTCCTGTGCTTGCCTGTACCTCTGAGAAGTATATACCGAACAGGAGGGGTCCTAGGACTTAGCCCTGAGGGATGCCACTTGTAACCGGTTTAGAGTCGGACCTAGAGCCTGCAACTCTCAATGTATGGGTTCTGTCTGTGAGCCAGTTGGCAACCAATCTCATGACGTAGGGGTTTATGTTCAAGTTGGTGAGCCTGTCTATAATACCAGAATGGGGAATGGTGTTGAAAGCCTTTACGAGGTCCAGGTAGGCTGTGTGGACCTCCTTTTCCTCATCTAATGCCTTGGTAACTGTCTCATAGAAGTCCACCAGGTTTAGGAGGCATGCTCTGCCCTTAACAAAGCCAAACTGGGTAGGGTCCAAGGTTTGGAGGTTCCCATTGTCTCTGTTAATGAGTTCCATGATGATGCGCTCCATAGCCTTACAGACCGGGCTAGTGAGACTTATAGGGCGATAGTTCCCAGGGTCCGATGTGGCTCCACCTTTGTGGAGCGGGATAACTGTTGCTGTGCACCACTCTGCGGGTACGTAGCCTGTAGAGAGGCTGAATTTGAACAGTGTGTTAAGGTGGGGGGTTAATTCATTTTGGAGCTCTTGTAATACACAGCCTGGGACCCCGTCCAGTCCCATTGAAGCTGTGTTTTTGGCTTTGGCTAGAGCTGTTTTAACCTGTGTGACGGTGATTGATGGGGCCTTACATTCTTCTGGTATGGTTATGGGCCCTTTAGGGGGTGAGAGGGGGTTGAAGTTTGCACTAAACCTTTCTGCCAGAATGTTGGCAATATCAGTCGGTTCAATGTATTTTGTGCCATTCTGCACTAACTCAGAGCACATCTGAGAGTTTCCACTTAGGTTCTTGATATTGCTAAAGAACGCTTTGTGGTTATCGTTGGAGTCCTTGGCAATTTTTCTTTCGATGCTAGCCTTGAATGATTTAATGAGGGATCATAGTTTCTTGCTGATACTGATCAGGGATGTCTTTCCTTCTTGGGATTTTACTCTTTTCTGTACTAGTTTCCTCCTCCTGTTGTATAGCTTGTTTATGGCAGGGGTCCACCAGACTGGTTTCCTTTTCTTGGAGGAGTGAGTCTTGGTTTTACTTGGGATAGCACAATCCATGCATTCCTGCAGATGCTCATAGAGTGCCTTTGTAAAGGTTTCAGCAGCTTGGACAACATTGTCCTGTAGCATGGGGGCTGTGAACCTTTCCATCTCGGTCTTAAGTAACGTGAAGTTTGCTTTTGAAAAGTTTTTCATGGTGGTTTCCTTGATTGGCAGTGGGGGCGGAATTTGGATATCCAGAATGATTAGTCTATGGTCTGATCTAACCAGCGAGGGGATGACCTCCGATGTGGAACACCAGTTGCCCATGTTGGTGATGACTAGGTCCAATATGTTCCCTCTGGTGGGGGTGTTGACCAGTTGATCCAGGGCGTTCGAGTTTAGAAATTCTAGGAAGCGTTGGGCAAGGGAGTTAGTACTTGAGTAGTTCACCCAGTTTATGTTTGGGTAATTAAAATCATCCAGTATTAGGGTGTTTGGTAGGACCTTTATATTTCCCAGTGTCTCCAGAAATGCGGAATGGGGGTCCTGGGTCATGGTGGGTGATCTGTCGCAAGCTACAATTTGGATTGCAGTTTTGCCCATTGTTAGTTGCACATGGATGATCTCTGATGCATCGTGCTGCACCACGAACCTGGAGGTGTGGGTATCCTTGATGAATATGAATACACCCCTGCCTTTTGTGTTTCGGTCCTGGTTCTGTGGCCAAAAGGTATGGAATGAGTTATAGCCAGGTAGTGCTGGGGTGCTCTCAGGAGCTTTAAACCAGGTTTCTTTTACTGCACAGATGTCGATGTTCCCCATACTGAGGAGTGCCTCGAGTGCGTGCATTTTGAGGTTTAGACTTCTGGTGTTGAGTAGCATTACCCTCAGTTTTTGATTACTTGTGCTATTTACACTGGTGGGTTTGTCTTTTGAGCCTTGCCTAAAAAAGGCACTATGGGGGTGGCAAGAGCCTTGGCCAGTATTTGAAAGCCTAAGGGTGACAGGTGCAAGCCATCTCTTGCAAAGCAACGTGGCTTGTCAAGCATGTCATCCCAGGCGGACAGATACTGTTTCCCCTTTGAATGACACCAGAAACTTAGTCAGTTTGTTGAAATTGATCATTTTTTCTTTATACTGTGGCATCATTTTTGGTGAGGGCAGGATGCTATTCAGGGTCAGAGTCATACCGGCCTGGGCTACACGATCAGAGAGCCCTTCCATGTCTCTTTTCATGTAGCCCAGGGAGGTACGTCTCAGGTCATTCACACCAACATGGACAATGACAGAGTCATATTTGTACTTGTTCTGGAGTGACCTGAGTGCTTGTGTTATGGGCGGATCCTGGCACTGACAGGCAGCTAACTGTAACCTTCTGCTTGTCCAGCTTAGTTAGTGAGACATCAATGTGCCTGACTATAGAGTCGCCTATTACTAGCGTGTTGGGTATGTTATTTTGCCTTAAGGGCTGTGATTGCTTGGCACACTGATTATGTGAAGTATGTGTTTCATGGTTGGTGATGGGGTGTGGAGGTTGCTTGGATGTCTGCTTTGGAGGTTTCTGTAGCCTCCGAGTATGTTTTCTTGTATTTATGTGTGTTATTTGCCGGTGTTGGTTTATTATGTCTAAGTGAGACTGGTGGTGTGTTGCAAGTATTACCTTTCTCCTCTTGACTGTCAGTTCCAATCTTGGGTTGAGAGAGCTTTGCCTCCAGTTTGGCTGTATAATTGCATCTCTCACATATATTAGTGTTTGGTGGTAGGAGGAGAGGGTTGTCTGTGTACATGAGGCAGTTGTAACATTGCCTCAAAATGCCCAGATTCACCAGATGAACTGGAGAGTACACCGGAAACTGCCCTTTGGACATGCCTGAATAGGTATAGTAAGCTGTTTATCTGATTGGCTAGTGGGGACGAATAGAGAGCCTTGTCCTTCTGGACAGTATAGGGGGGTCTAGTGTTATGGTTAATTAGTGCTTGCTATGAGTTTTTAGCAAGTGCTTGGCTGTGAAATGAATGGTTTGAGTGCTAAAGTTGAAGATTTGTCTAGTTCCAAGGGAAAAATTGAAGAGTAGACTACGTGGAGCAGGGAATAATTTAATCCTACCAGTGCACAAAACCGTGCAAATGCGGTTTTTATAGCAGGGAAGTGAAACAGATAGAAATTAGCCCAAAATGGCCAATAAACTGCTAACGTCTGGGCTGAAACCACTCCTGCAGGGACAGATAGGCTGCTCAAAGCTCCCCTCTCTCACAGGATCAGAGAAACTTCCTTCTATCCAAGTAAGGTATGGGCAACACAGAAACTTGTAACACATCCCTGGATTCAGCAGTAACCTGAAAAGTGGACTATACTAGTTCAGAAAGGCGAGAAACAAGTCTATATATATATATATATATATATATATATATATATATATATATATATATATATATATATATATATATATTTATATATATATATTTTTCCAGAAACTAGAGTAGATATAATCAAAGCAACACTTTAAATGCACAGAAAAGGCTATCGCACTTTAGTGTGTAGCCTAGAACAGTTAAACAGATTATATAAGCACAAAAACGACTTAATTCAAGTGAAGGCAGCAAATAAGTACAATATGTAGCAGTAACAAACCTTTTAAATCACAGAAATGCTAAAATAATTGGCATTTTAGGCGGAATTAGTTTAAGACAGCAAGAGAAGCAGAAAAATGATACTTAAGCACTCCAAAGTCTCTCTTTTGTCTCTCTGCTGCTGTATACTCTGCAGGACACCTGGAAGACACCTGCTGAGTGGAATACAAGAGCAAAAACCACGCAAATGCATTTTTTATAGCAGGGAAGTGAAAATAATCATTTACCACTTGTAACATGATGATGTTCTTCATGTTTCACTGTTGCAGTCATCACATTTGGGTTATCCCTGCCAGGGTAGCCCTCGGCTGGCCCGAATACCAGAGGCTTAGTATTTCTGCCTCAATTGCTGTCGCTTCAGGACTGATGTCAGGTCGTCAGTAGTATAAAGTAAGGCAGCTGAGTCCATTAAATCAGTCTTTTTTGCTGAGGAACCCAAAGCAGAAGCAATTTGCACGAGTGCCGGTCAGCTGCTACCTAAGATGTTCTTCATCTCACATTGCTGCAGTCCTTACACTTGCCATATCCCTCTTTTTGCTGCATGGTCCATGCAGAAGCAGCATTGCAAGTGCCTGCTGGCGCTGAGATTTTTTTCGATTTCGAGTTCGGAGTCCCAGTTGGTTGGCAGGCACTTGCCCCTTTTTTTTTTTTTTTTCTGCCTCAGTGGTTTACCGGATGTCAGAAAAGTAGAATATTGGTCCATGCAGAGCAACAGCATTGCAAGGCGCCGGTTGGAGATTTTTTTTTTTTTTGATTTCAGACCGGGGTCAAAGTTGGCTAAGTACCCTTTTGCTTTGGGGAATATTTTCTTTTTTCAGTGGTTTTGCGGGTGTCAGAAAAAGTGAATGAAAATCTTGTTATTCCTTGTTTAGGGCCTGAGCACGAGTGTTGTTGTGTCGCTCTTGTGCTATTCAATAAATAAACTATAAATAAAGAGAAGGTAAAATGCCGTCGGATGCTCCGGCGCCCCGCTCTTTCGAAGCAGGACAAAGCAACAAAGTTTTAAGAAAGAAGAACCTGGAGAACCGTCTGGGACTTTAGAGTTTAAGTGTCCGGTGGAGCGGTGGTTGGGTTCCCAGGAGACTTTGTTATTGCAGGATGTGGCCTCTCAGGAGGCAGGTCAGGCTGAAGAGGCAGGCCAGGTTTAGCTTCAGTTGGTGTCACCCCCTAGTTCTCAGGAACTGTGCCCAAGAAGATTATGTGCTTAAAATGGCAGAAGATTTGATTACTTTGATTACCTCCTGATAAGAGACCTAGGGTGGAGCCTGAGCAGGGGAGTTTTGAGCAGGCATTCTCCTTATTCTGATTCTGATGTGGATGATTCTACTTTAAGTGGGAAGGTCAGGACTTCTCTGATTCCAGGAAAAGGCTTACTGTTTTGAATGTGGTGGAAGATGTTTTGCAGAGGCTTCTCTTAATCCTGATTCTTTGCCTCCTGCTCCTGTTAAACCGGATAGATATTACAGGGTGCCTGAAGCTCATAAGTATCTTGTCAAGAAGGTTCCTTCAGACAAAGAGGCCAGGGCTTTGGATAGATGGGGAAAGAAAGTTTATACTTCTTCCCTCTAGCTATAGAGGGCTTTGAATTGCCAGTTCACATGTTGAAAACCAAAAACTATCTCCTTTCACAAATTGAAGTCTAAGGTTGATGTTACAATCTGATATGTTGTTTGGTTCTCCTGTTGAGACAGTTTTAAAGAAAATGGAAGACAAGGCTAAGTCTATGCAGACTGTTAAAGATTTTTGCAGGTTCAGCCTCCAAAGTTTAGTAGAAATTGGCCTACCCAGTCGCAGAGCTCAGGGCTCTTTCAGGCCTAGAACAGGGAGTTCTCCTGCACAGTCTTAACAGACCCAATGACGCACCTTTGGGAGGAAGGCTGACACTTTCAAAAGAAATTGTTTAATTACCCAAGACAGATGGGTATTGGATATCATACACCTTACAGGTTTTATTTCCATACCTTGCCTCCTTTCAAAGGCATGCCAAGGTTCCTCCTCCACAAAGAATAGAGGCTCTGTTACTCCAAATACCTAGGATTTTATTCTGTACCAAAGAAAGGGAACACGTGGAGACCAATTTTGGACTTATCTATCCTCAACACTTATCTGGACATTCCCAAGTTCAAAATGTTGACGTTAGCTTTTACCTCTGCTGGGCAAAGATCATTGGATGGTAACTTTAGATCTCAAGGAGGCTTATCTTCATGTTCCTATCAGACTGAGTT
This sequence comes from Protopterus annectens, assembly GCF_019279795.1. Taxonomy (NCBI): domain Eukaryota; kingdom Metazoa; phylum Chordata; order Ceratodontiformes; family Protopteridae; genus Protopterus; species Protopterus annectens. Next base: position 444,527,139 of record NC_056726.1, read on the forward strand.
GCAGGGGGACTTCTCATTATCAGTTCTCTGCATTGCCCTTTGAGACTAATCTACTGCGGGAGTGTTCACAGTTCTGGCTCCAGTGATAGCTTCTCAGGTTAAAAGGAATACAGATTTATCCTTATTTGGATGATTGCCTGATTCTGGCTCAAGGAAGGGACGAAGCTTCTTCATCATTTGGACAATAAAGTCCAGTCTAGTACCCTCTCAGGATATGTGCTTTCTGGGTGTGAGACTGAATACAGCATGACAAACAAAAGAATCTTTCCCTTTACTTTCTTCAGTTGTCTCATCAGTCCAGGCTGACTGCAAGGACAGTCCTTCAAGCCTTGGGGTTCATGGCATCTGGTGCTTCCCAATGCCAAACTGCATATGAGGAAGCTACAATGGTATCTCAAAATGTATGGACACAGCACTGCCAGGATTTGGACACTGTCATTCAAATAATACCTTGCATTCAAAAGGAATTTTTGTGGTGGGCTCAGGAATGTCACCTAAACAAGGACTCAGATTCTAACGACAGATGCCTCAGACAAAGCTTGGGGAGCTCATCTGAATGGAAAGTGGATACAAGACAAGTGGCCTGCCAGACTACAACATCTACATATCAACTTGAAAGAGATGTTAGCAGTCCAGTTTGCATTAATAGCTTTCAAGGATTTACTTTTCCAGGGCAGGTGTTGATTCTAACAGACAACACAACTGTCATGTGGTACATCAACAAGCAAGGCGGGAACACATTCTTATCCTCTATGCAGCAAGCAATGAAGCAGATGTGTTGAGCAGACAAATTATGGATGATCCTCATGTATTTCAGAAATTGACAGTGTCATGGGGAACTCCAGACATAGATCTGTTCCACTAAACCACCAGCTGCCAAAGTTTTGCACAAAAGGTTTCATCCCACAGCTTGAAAGTGGATGCTCTTTCTTTCAATCCTCCCAAAGGTACTACTAAAGGCCAGACAAGACAAGCCAAGGATGATTTTGATAGCTCCAGATTGGCCTCGACAGCATTTGGTACCATTACTGAAGCCTGGTACGAAGCCTCCATGGCCTTTGCCTTCGATTCCACACCTGTTGTCTCAGGAGTACAGTCATTTGCTCAATGTCAAGCTTCACTCTCTGCACCTAACAGCCTGGCATATTCTGTTTTGTACCATAGTGAGCCTCCACTTCCACAGCAAGTTTTGCATGGTATTTTGGAAGCTAGAGGCCTAGTAACAAGAAAGTGTACGTAGATAAATGGAAGAGATTTTATTTTGGAGTGCAGCAAAGGATTTTGATGTTTCTGAGCCTAATTTAAGTGTGGCTCTTCAATATCTTACTGAGTTACTGGACAAAGGTTTGTCCTTCTCTTCTATTAAGGTTCATGCTGCAGCAATTTACTATGATTGTGACCCACCATTGTTTTCTCATCCTTTGTTCAAGCAATTTCTTAGAGGGCAAAGAATATAAGACCCCCACGAAGAGCTCCTACTCCTGCTTGGGATCTCAATTTTGTGTTGGAGAAACTCACTCTACAACCTTTTGAGCCTGCAGCTACTGCTGAATTTTATCATGGAAGACTGCTTTTTGTTGGCTATTACCTCTGCAAGAAGGGTTTCTGAGTTGCAGGCCCTTATGGCGGTTGAGCCTTTCTTAATTTTCCATAAGGATAGGGTATCTTACTAATCCTTCCTTTATGCCTAAAGTGGTTTCTAGTGTGGCTTTAAGCCAAACTATTCATTTGCCTACTTTTATGCAAATCCCCAAAATAAAGGGGAAAAGATTTTGCACACTTTAGATGTACACAGGCAGTTGCGATATTATTTGGACAGAACTAAAGGGTTCAGGCAGTCTCAGCAGTTATTTGTTTCTTTTGCTTTGAGTTCTCAGGGCAAGCCTGTGTCAAAACAAACTATTTCTAAGTGGATTGGGTTGCATTGCTTTCTGTTATTCCCATCATGACAGGGGAGTTCCAGCTGGGATTAGGCCTCATTCCACTAGGGCTGCTGCCACTTGACAGCTTTTTGAGGGGGTGGCAACTAAGGATATTTTGGAGGCAGCTACTTGGAGTTCAGTGCATACTTTTTCCAGGCATTATCACCTACCACTTTACTCTAAATCCAGGGCTGGTTTGCCACTGCTTGTTTTGAGGGGCATTTTGCAGCTATCTTTCTATAATTTGGCCATCCTCCCTTACCTCTGCTTTGGGATTCTACCCAAGTGTAAGGACTGCAGCAATGTGAGATGAAGAACATAGTACAGTTTTGTACCTACCATAAATGTAGATGTTCAAGATCCACATTGCTGCAGTCCAATTTACCCTCCTTCCCTCTGTAGTTAGAGGCGGTTGTGTGGGTTGGGTTGTCAATAGGGTGTATATTGTATATATTGTACATATTTTTAGTGCTAGGATGGTTGGTTGTTTGTTTGCTGTCTTTTGGTTTTGACCTTTATTTTAGGGTCTTCTGACATCTGGGGCAAGAAAAGACTGAGGATATGACGTCGGTCATGCGATTTTGTACCCTGACGCCTGATGTGTCATAAATTGATATTCGACAGCGGACTACCCAAGTGTAAGGACTGCAGCAATGTGGATCTTCGAACATCTACATTTATGGTAGGTACAAAACTGTACTTTTCGTCTTACGAATTGAAGCTAAAGACTTCTAAAGCTAAGTACCCCTTTGGAGATCCTTTTTTCTAGCTCTAACCAATGTCAGAAAAAGTTAACAATTGTCTTGCCTGTGGAAAACAAATACCACACTGAGACTTTCATTCCTACTGCGTCACTTGCTTAGGCCCAGACCATGACGTCCCTCGCTGTCGCTTTTGTGCTTTGTTCAACGCCAGAACTATATGTCGTCGGGCCCTTATTGTAGCTAGATATTTTCGCTCACAGTCCTGTATTTCCGATATGGCTTCGGTAAGCCATCCAACAGCAGATCTTCCAAAAAAACGGAAGGATAAGGACAGAGACAGACTGCATAGGTCCAAACCTTCCGACGACGCTTCCGTTAAACTAGTAGTCAGTTTTCCGGTCCTCAGTGAGGCGCTTTCGCAACCCCTGATGCCTGCTTCTGTGGATTTGCAGGCCACTACCGAGACCCTTTCGAAGTCCAGTATGCCGCAAAACTCTTCTTCGTTGAAGGATCCTGCGGTCATCTCTACCTTGGATGGGTCCGCAGCCGCTGAGCAGGCACCGGCTTCCGAGGAAGTACTTCGCACTACCGATTCTCAACACAAACCGATGACTTATTTCGTGTCTACCGTTCTTTCAAAAACTACTGAGTTTCTAAGGCCCTGGGTATGAACCACGCCCAAGAAACTGATGACCCAATCTCAGATACCTGCTTCCTTGCCTCAGTCTCAAATGCTTAAAATGGAGGAGGACCTTATAATGCTGATCAGGAGGAAGCCATCTGTCCCCAGTAGTTTTATCTGAACAGGAGTCTAATGACTCTGATGCATCTGAATATGAAGACATGCAGCACCTCTCTGCTTATGAGGATTCTGATGCAGAGGAATCCATTACTTCAGCCTCTCCACCCGATGACTTTTCCTTTGGGGAAACCCTTCATACTTTAAGGGAGCATTTCCAATGGGAATGTCAGGACTACCCTCAGTCTAAAAAGAGACTCAGAGAATTCTTAGATCTTCCACAGCACAGACCTCTGGCCATTCCTTTTGTCCTGGATGTTGTGGATGATGTTTTCATGGAATATAGTTTGACTCCTGACACCCACCCTCCTGCTCCCAGAAAACCTGACCGGTATTACACAGTCTGTGACTCACACAAATTTCTTTTTCAAAAATCCTACTGCTGACCCTGAGGTGATCTCTCAAGGGCCTAAATGAATTAAAGCAACTTCTGCTAAGAATCCCACCCCCTCACATAAAGATTCCCAAGCAATAGACAGATGGGGTAAAAAAGTATACACCTCTGCTACTCTTTGCTATCAGAGCATTAAATTGTCAGTTCCATATGCTAAAATTTCAGCAACATACTATGGAGCTCCTCAAACAAAAAATATCGGCCTTTCCTGCTTGTGCAGAAAATAGTTACAAGAGTTGATGCATTCTGCAAGTCAGGTAACTAAGCACACCTTACACTATGGTTTTGACGCCCTAGAAGCTTCTTGCAGGACAGCAGTCACCGCTTCTGTCCTTGGTAGGCATGCTTGGCTTAAGGAACAGCCCTTGCTAGACCATGTCAAATCTAAATTATTGGATGCACCCTTGCACAAAGACAACTTATTTAGCACCAAGGCAGAGGAGGTCTTAAAAAAGATGCAAGAAAAAGCTAAATCTCTGCAGACAGTTAAGGATTTCCTATAGGTCCAGCCACCCAGGTTCAGTAGGCATTGCCCCTCCAAGCATTGGTCCTTTCCTGCCCCCTCCAGGTCATTTCAGCCCACACCCCGGGGAAGCAGAGACCCCCCCCCCTGACAACAACCACAGGGAATGCAGAGATCAAAGCAATGGAGTTCTTCCACTTCAAAACCAGGGAGTGGAAAGCCACCCCCTCATGGTAAGAACTCTTAATGACTCTCCGCTTCCACCCCCTCCCTCTGCCCACCCGCACTTTCCCCTAGGAGGAAAACTCTCCTTCCACATAAGCACCTGGGCTGCCATTACCAACCACTGCTGGGTCCTCAACATAGTGTCTCAGGGATACAAATTTTCTTTCCACACTTTCCCAACCCCAAAACGGTTCCCAGATCTTCCTCCAAACCAGTGGGAAGAGGCGAAAAAGCAAGTCCTTTCCCTGCTCTCCATGAGGGCAGTAGAGCACATTCCTGCAGAACAAGTAGGCCAAGGTTTCTACTCCAGACTTTTCCTGGTACCCAGAAAAGAGGGCACCTGGCACTCCATCCTTGAGCTATCCATTCTAAACACCTTCCTGGTGATACCAAAATTCAAAATGCTCACCCTCCAGCAATTACTGTCTATGCTCTTCAAGAATGCTTGGCTAGCCACCCTAGACCTAAAAGAGGCCTACCTCCACATCCCAATCAGGGAATCATCCAGGAAATATCTATGTTTCAGGGCAGGATCTCTGCACTTTCAGTTCTCTGCACTTCCCTTTGGCTATTTACTGATCCCAGAGTTTTCAAAAAATGCCTGGCTCCCGCCATTGCTTTTTGCAGACAAAGAAATATTCAAATTTACCCATACTTAGACGACTGCCTAATTCAGGCAGACAGTCAGGAAAAGCTGCTCAAGCACCTGGCCTTTGTAAAGTCCCTACTGACCACCCTAGAGTACACTATCAATGAAAAGAAATCCAAAAAATACCCACACAAAGGATTATATTCCTGGGAGCAAGCCTGGGCACAGCATCCCAGATGGCATTTCTTACACCAGAAAATCAAACTTGTCTGACAGCCTACTTCTTTCAACTAGCCACCAGACCCCAGTTATCCGCAAGGAAAATCCTGCAAGCTCTGGGGTTCATGGCATCTTGCATTCTACTCATTCCATATGCCAGACTGCATATGAGGAAACTTCAGTGGTACCTAAAAAGCCTTTGGTGTCAACACTCTCAAGACCTGGAAACTCTTATACCAATGATACATTGCCTAAGGAAAGATTTTCTTTGGTGGGCAGCAGCATGCTCCCACAACAAGGGACTACCTTTCTCACCAGCCCCGCTTCCCAGACCCTCACCACAGATGCATCAGACTATGCCTGTGGTGCACACTTAGACGCCAGGTGCATACAGGGCCAATGGAGCCCACAGCAAATACATCTGCACATCAACCAAAAAGAGATGTTAGCTGTCCAGCACACATTGACAGCTTTCAGGCCCATTCTCTCCCCAGGGGCTCTCCTGATCAAAACAGACAACACCACTATGATGTGGTATATCAAAAATCAGGGAGGGACTCACTCCTATCCTCTATGCAGGCTTGCCATGACCCTTTGGCACACAGCCTCAGCCATGTAACTACACCTGTTAGCACAATTCCTGCCAGGCTCTCTAAACTCTCTGGCAGACAACTTAAGCAGAAATCTTCTGGACCTACATGAGTGGCAGCTACACCAAAGAACCTTCACCCTAATAACTCAGAAAGGGGCACCCAGAAGGTCGACCTCTTTGCTTCCCACTCCAACCATCAGCTCAGCAAGTTCTGCACCAGGGAGCCTCACTGCAGGGCCTGGAAAGTGGATCCCCTATCCTTCCCCTGGGTCAACCTCTCTGTCTATGCATTTCCCCCACTACCTCTCATTACCAGGGTACTGCTCAAAGTAAGGGAGGAAAAACCAAGGACAATTCTGATTGCTCCAGACTGGCCTGGCCAGCACTGTTACCCACTGCTGTGCAGCCTGTCCCCACTGCCACCATGGCATTTCCCTCAGACCCCAACCCTCCTGACCCAGAGGGAAGGAGAATTCATGCATCCCCAATTGCAGACCCTCAGTTTGGCAGCCTGACCTATTCCCTGACCACTGATCAAGCTGCCAATCTTAGTAAACAGGTTCTAGATGTTATACAAGAGGCTAAACGCCCTAGCACTAGAAAGTCTTATGCTGATAAATGGAAAAGCTTCTGCACCTGGATTCAGGTTAAGGGAGCCGATACAGCATAGCCCTCCCTACCTGTTATCCTGGATTACCTAGCTGACCTGCTACACAGTGGTTTTTCCTTTTCCCTGTTAAAATTTATGCCTCTGCTATCTTTGTTTATTTCAACTCTGAGCATCCACTTTTCTCACACCCTCTCATCAAACATTTCCTAAGAGGGGCTAGCAACTTGAGGCCACCCAGAAGAGCACCTACCCCAGTTTGGGACCTAAACCTTGTGTTGGAAAAGCTCACCCTACCCCCTTTGAACCAGCATCTTCAGCAGAGTTAAAGTTTCTCTCCTGGAAGACAGCCTTGCTTCTGGCCATCACTTTAGCCAGAAGAGTATCCAAGCTACAAGCACTCATGGCTGTAGAACCCTTCATCATCTTTCATGCTGACAGGGTGTCCTTCAGGACTAACCCATCCTTCATGGCCAAAATGATGTCCAATGTGGCTCTCAACCAATCCATTCATTTGCCCACCTTTTTTCCTAACCCACAAAACAAGGGGGAAAGGATTCTGCACTCTCTAGATGTGCATAGACAGCTCAGATTCTATCTAGACAGGACTAAATCATTCAGAAAAACTGATCATTTGCTAGTCAGCTTTGCTGCAGGGGCAGAGGGCAAAGCCATATCCAAACAAACCATTTCCAAATGGATAGCACACTGCATCCATTTCTGTTACAAGCAACATGGGAAACCACCCCCTAAGGGGGTCAGGATTCACTCTACCCGAGCAGCCTCTACCTCTGCAGCTTTCCTCAGAGGAGTCCCCACCAGGGACATCCTGGAGGCTGCCACATGGACATCTGTTCACACCTTCACCAAGCATTACCACCTGCCTATCTTCTCCAAATCCAGGGCAGGCTTTGCCACTGCAGTCTTGCAGGGCATCCTGGCCAGCCGCTAGTCGTCTTGACTGCCTCCACCCTTTTCCTCAGCTTTGGGTATCGACCCTAATGTGATGACTGCAACAGAGAAACACTAAGAACATAGTACAGTTGTGTACACTTGCCATAAATGTAGATGTTCGAGTGCATTCATTGCTGCAGTCCTGATTTACCTCCCTCCATCCCCCTTTTCTTCTCTCTCTCTCCTTACAAGGAACTTTTTGGTATTTGCTTTCTACTGGTGGGGTTCTTCCACCATATCCTGGGTCCCACTTGTGGGCTCCTGACAGTTAGGGCAAGAAAAACTGATGTAATGGCATCGGCTGTCTTACTTTATATTACTGACGACCTGACGTCAGTCCTGAAGCGACAGCACCTGACGCAGGAATACTAAGCTTCTGGTATTTGGGCCAGACGAGGGCTAGCCTGGCAAGGATAACCCAAATGTGATGACTGTAACAGTGAATACACTCAAACATCTACATTTATGGTAAGTGTACACAACTGTACTTTCTATAACAGTGTAATAGCATAGCAGCTATGTACGCAAAGTTTGTGCTGTGATGTAATTTATGTAGATTTAATTTCAGCATTTGATAGGGTCATACACAAAACACTGTTCAATAAATTAGAACAACTAAGTATTGATGTACTCTTGATAAGATGGATAGCTCCATGACTTAAAAATAGGACATGGCAAGCAGCATACAACAAATGGATAGGTGAAATTCGAGGTTACAGTCAAGTGTGTTTCACAGAGCTCTGTCCTAGGCCCATACTTGTTTAGATTGCATCTTTCAAATGTATCTTTTTCATCTTAGGTATTCTACAGTCTGTATGCCAGTGATTTGAAATTGGATAAACTATTATATTTATGACAGCTAGGTTAAGTCTGCAAAAGTGCTTAACTAAATTGACCATTTAGGCACAGGAGAATAATATGCTGATAAATGCATCAAAAACTAAGCATAGGAGATTTGGGAGACCTAAACTGAAAGGCAAATACTTATTTAATACAGCACACAATTTAAACTTTAGATTAATTTAAGGGCCTGGGTACATGGGTAGATCCAGCTTTGAGTTTTTCTAATCCTGTCAACCAATTGGTTAATGATAGTTTTAGAATTGTGGGCTATATAAAAAGCTTTATGAAGTTTAGGAAATCAAAAATGATTAAATCATTGCTTGCTAGTTGCATTAGACCCAAACCTGAGAATGGAATAGCAATATAGAAACCTTTAAGAAAGTTATCATGAGTAAGCTGGAATGAAACAGAGGAAATGTGCCAAGGGCATCTATGGGAGTGAAAATTATTACAAATGACTGAAATATCTGAACTTGCACAGTGTCTTGTATAGATATTTAAGAGGAAACCTTATTCAGGTATGTGGGGCATTTAGAGACAGCTACCTCTCGGAATGTTTGGGGTTATCAAAACTTAGTAGAAACTCTTTAGATAGCCTATGTAGAAGATTCTGTAGGAATGAGAAGTGTACTAATTGGTTCTCTGAGAGAGTAACTGATACATGGAATAATCTACCAAATTACATTAAACCAAGCAATAGTTTAGATATTCTTGGCGGCTAGTGACTTGAAATTAAAGGGGGGGGCTGCAGGAGACAGCTGAATGGGTGCGGCCAACAGCAAGGGGTGTGGCCAACTAGAAAGGGGTGGGGCTATGCTAAAAACAGCAAAAACTGGGACTTTAATTAAATACGCTACCCTGGGTGCCAAACTGTCATTATGAGAGTCCAATCAAGACAAAATGAATCGTAGAAGAAAAAAAAATATTTCAAAGAATATAAGAACAAAATCCAGAGGTAACACCATGGCTGAAGCAGCAAAAACATTAATGAAAAGGAAGTTAGCGCTTTCATGTTCTCTCAGTGAACACTTCTTCAGACAATAAAAACCAAGTCAATCCACCTTTCTTAAATACAACAAAAAACAGTGACATGCTTGTGCTAATTAACCAATCACCAATCAAAACATTTAAAGCAACATCCACAGTACAAAACACTCACATAAGATATAATTCATAAAAATAGATATGTAACAAATCCTATACAAGTTAAGAACAAAAACAAACATACCTTTCCTAATTATGATAAAATGCAATAAAAGGAATATATAAACATTAAAACTGTATCAAAATTTACAATAAACATTATTGTTGCAATGGTTTAGCAGCTAAAAAGGGTTTAAGGGCAACCTTATCATTAAGGTCTGCCTGCAACCTGATAACCTACTTCATCTCTGCTTGATGTCCTTCATGGATGCATCTGCAGTCATAACAAATGGGTTGTCCTGTCGTCAGGCAGCCCTTCGGCCGGATTCCAAAGTCCTCACCCGACGTCATCTCTGCTGGTCTTCGGTATAAAGGCATCACTCAGTCTTTCTTGCCGCGTGCGCAAGAAGAAGCTGTTCGCAAGTGCCGGTCGGTCAGATCCAGAGATTACTACTACCGAATACTACTTGAAGACTTCTAAAAGCTGACTCTTTCTTGCCTCAGCCGATGTCAGAAAAGTCAATAACTGTTTAACTTGTGGGAAACAAATACCTCATAAAGATTTCCACTCTTACTGTTTGCCTTGCTTAGGCCCAGACCACGTAGCAGCCTGTTCGCCTGTGCTTCCTTCAACCGACGAAACGATTAGGCGCCGGGGAGTTTGCTGAACAGTTTTTCGCTCAGATTTTACATTATGCCGCCGGATCCTCCGACTACCCAAATTGTTAAAGACCGACATCAAGGGTCCGCTGTTTCGGTCGAAACCGCAAGCAAAGAAAACTGGTCAATCTACAGCCGAATCCATGACTACTACTGAGGCCCCTGCTACCTTACCTGAACTAGCCTCAGAAATTTTGCCTACAACTGTGGATCCTACTGATCTTTCAGACACCATCCCTTGGATATCTCTACCCCAGCACGTGGTGCTGCTAGGCCTCCTGCAGCCATGTCTATTAAGGCCTTTGCCAGGGCTAAAGCAGCCAAATCAGCTAAATCAGTGCCTGTTAAACCACCCTCTCTCAGGCCCACTTCTAGTTCACAAATGCTTACTCTGGCAGAAGATTTAATATCCTTAATTAGGGATCCCAATCTCACCCAGACAGGGCCTCTCAGCCCCCAGAAAAGAGACCTAGAGCAGAGCCCCCCGAGCCTGTGTCCTCTGATGATTCTGCGGATGACTCGGACATTACAGACCAGCCAGAGGCTCCTTTCTCCAACTATGAAGATTCAGATGCTGAAGAATCCATTCCAGCTGCCTCTCCACCAGAGGAATTCTCCTTTGGGGAAACCTTACATGCCATGAGAGAACAATTCCAATGGCAGGGACAAGATTTCTCAGACTCAAGAAAAAGGCTTAGGACCTTTCTGCACTTACCACAACATAGGCCCTTAGCTATACCTCCTGTCCTATCTGTTGTGGACGATGCATTTAATGATGTCTGCACTGCACCTGATTCTTTACCTACACCTCTGCTACTCTCTCAGCTAGAGCTTTAAACTGTCAGTTTCACATGATCCAATACCAAGAGTTTATGCTTGATCAGTTAATTAAAAAGCTGTCCTCTGATGAATCTTTAGATAAGAAATATGTATTAGAAATGGTGAATAACATCTAACAGGTTAGTAACCATTCTTTAAAATGTGGCTATGATGCACTGGAGGCTTCATTTAGATCAGCCATGACTGGCACAGTTATAAGAAGGCATGCATGGTTGAAAGAACAGGTCTTGCGGATCATGTTAAAGCTAAGCTATTGGATGCTCCTATGGATAAGGCCAGTCTATTTGGGAACCTGCCCAGCAGGTAATGAAGAAAATGGAAGAGAAGGCAAAATCTGTACAAACAGTCAAAGATTTCCTACAGGTTCAGCCCCAAGGTTTAGCAGGAACTGGCCAAATTGGTCCTTTCCTGACTCCACAAGGTCACAAAGGGCAGGAACAGATGCTCGAGGGCAGAAATCAATCCAGAGGAGGTGCCTACAGAGGACGACAGTGGCAAGGCAATAACCGAGGCACAGACACAACCACTGCCACTGCAACAGGACAATCACAGTGACTTGAATCTGACTCCTACCAGGGAGCAAATAGCAGCACCACTAGGCGGAAAGTTAGCCTTATTCTCAAAATTGGCACTATATTACAAAAGACTAGTGGATTTTACAAACCATAGACCAAGGCTACCGGTTCCACTTCCACACTTTACCAGTAAAAGAGGAATGCCAAACCTGCCCCCAAATCAAAGAATAGAAGCCCTGCATCAGATAGCGGAATTAATAAAGATGAGAGCTGTGGAAAGGGTACCAATAACAGAACAGGGCAAAGGATTCTACTCCAGACTCTTCCTAGTACCAAGAAAAGAGAAAACTGGAGACCTATTCTCTGTCCATCTTAAACACATACATCATTGTCCCAAAATTCAAAATGCTGACCCTACAGCAACTTCTTCCCATGCTGGGCAAGGAGTGTTGGCTGGTAACTCTAGATCTCAAGGAGGCATACCTGCACGTCCCCATTCGACCAAATTGCAGAAGATACCTCAGATTTCTTGCAGGATCAGAGCATTATCAATTCTCAGCATTGCCCTTTGGCTTATCTACTGCGCCCAGAGTATTCACAAAATGCCTGGCATCAGTAATCGCTCACTGCAGAGTACAGGGAATCCAAATTTATCCATACCTGGACGACTGCCTGTTACAAGCGGACAACAAAAGCAAGCTGACAACAGATTTACAAAGGGTCATTTACTTGCTTCAAGCCCTGGGATACACAGTCAATTTACAAAAGTCAAGGCTGACTCCATCCCAGATAAGAACTTTCTTGGACGCGGAATTGGACACAGTAAAACAGATGGCATCCCTAACTGCAGAAAAACAAAAAGAACTCCCTCTTTACTTCTTGGCATTAACAAAGCAGAACAAACTAACAGCGAGAAAAGTTCTGCAGGCCTTGGGCTACATGGCATCATGCATAATCTTGGTCCCACATGCCAGACTGCATATGAGAAAGTTACAGTGGTACCTAAAGAATTTATGGTCTCAACACAGACACAGCTTAGAAACAGAAATACCACCAATCCCATGCTTAAAACAGGAATTCCTATGGTGGGCTCGGGCATGCCAGTCAAACCCAGGCTTACCCTTCCACAACTTTCGAGCAAACCAAACCATCACAACGGATGCCTCAGACCTAGGATGGGAGGCACACATGATGGACAAATGCGTACAAGGACTGTGGACTCAGGACCAGCTGCACCTGCACATAAACCAAAAAGAAATGCTGGCAGTAAAACTGGCAATCCTAAAATTCAGACCATTCCTCAAAGAAGGCCATTTGATGATAAGGACAGACAACACCACAGTCATGTGGTACATCAACAAGCAGGGAGGCACTCATTCTTACCCCTATGCAGGATGACTTTGGGCCTTTTGAATCTGGCCCTAAACTACAGCATCCAGTTACAGGCAATATTTTTTCCCGGAAAAGAAAACACCCTAGCAGACATTTTTAGCAGAACCACCTCGGATGCTCACGAATGGATGCTACACCCGACATCTTCAAGACCATCACAAAGAAATGGGGAATGCCACAAATAGACCTACCCCACAAAATCACCAGCTCAAAAAATTCTGCACAAGGACATTCCACCCACTTGTATGGAAGGTGGACTCTCTATCCTTCAGCTGGAAAGGCCTGACAGCATATGCATTCCCACCTCTTCCTTAATACACAAGGTACTACTGAAAATCAAAGAGGAACGTCCAAGGATAATTCTGATAGCACTGAACTGGCCAAGACAACACTGGTACCCATTACTGAGGACCATGTCTCGGGAGAAAATGTGGTCAATACCCTGATGCCTCTGATGTTAACTCAGAACAACTACAACATCATACATCCAAACCTAAAAACCTTGCAACTGACTGCCTGGAACATCATATAGCAGACCTTTCACAAAGGGTTAAAGACATTATCCTTGAAGCCCGCAGACCTTCAACAAGAAGGAACTATGCAGGAAAATGGAAAAGGTTCGTCATTTGGAGTACTGAAAGAGGAAAAGATGTGTCAACATAGATATTGCTAACATTCTGGAGTACTTGGCAGAGCTTCTACATACAGGCCTGTCCTATTCCTCCATCAAGATACATGCATCAGCTATTTCAGCAGAATACAGCTTTGATCCTCCTGTCTTTTCACATTCTCTACTCAGGCAGTTCCTCAGAGGGATCAAGAATGTAAAACCTCCTAGGAAACCACCATTACCAGCATGGGACTTGAATTTTGTACTAGAAAATTGACACCCTCCGCTTGAACCAGCAGCAACAGCAGACCTACAACACCTGTCATGGAAAACTGCTTTCCTACTGGCTATTACTTCAGCAAGGAGGGTTTCGAAACTACAGGCCTTAATGGCAGTGCAACCCTTCCTAATCTTCCATCAAGATAGGGTGTCCATGAGAACTAATCCTGCATTTATGCCTAAGGTGGTATCCAGAGTGTCTTTAAACCAGGCAATCCACCTACCTACCTTCTTTCCCAATCCACAAAACAGAGGTGAAAGAATAATGCATACCTTGGATGTACATAGACAGTTACGCTACTACCTGGACAGAACCAAAGCTAACAGAAAACTGACCAGCTCTTTGTAGCCTATGCAACAGGAAGGGAAGGAAAAGCAATTTCCAAACAGACAATCTCCAAATGGATAGGAAATTGCATAAGATTCTGTTACTCTTACCATGGAAAACCAATTCCACAGAACATAAGACCTCATTCTACAAGGGCTACAGCCACTACCACAGCTTTCTTAAGAGGAGTGGCAACCAAGGACATTATTGAGGCGGCTACTTGGACCTCCGTGCATACATTTGCCAAGCATTATAATTTACCTCTATACTCTAGATCCCGAGCAGGGTTTGCCACTGCTGTACTGCAAGGGATCCTGACTACACCATAATTATTATTCCTCCTCCCCTAGTTGGCTATGGTATTCTACCCATTTGTTATGACTGCAGATGCATCCATGAAGGACATAGTACAGTTTTGTACCTACCATAAATGTAGATGTCCGAACTGGCTAGCATCTGCAGTCAGGATTACCCTCCTCCTTCCCTCTCTCCTAGGGTATTTACCCTCCTTATAGCTAGCTGGGGGTCTCTTATGGTGTATTTGTTTGTATATATGTACATACATGTTTATTTTTTGTGTTTGCCTTCTACTATTTTGGAAACATTGGCATTTATCCAAAATTTTAGCTATCCAAGAGGGCAATTGGCATCTGGGGCAAGAAACACTGAGGCGGCTGATGCCTTTATACCAAGACCAGCAGAGATGAGGCTGCCTGACGACAGGACAACCCATTGGTTATGACTGCAGATGCTATCCAGTTCGGACATCTACATTTATGGTAGGTACAAAACTGTACTTTCTGTCAAGTTCCTAGCATTGCCTAATCTAAGACCTTTATTCAATAATTCTAACACTAAAATCTAAACTTATGAGAGAGAGATTATTATTCAGAACAAGTTGTGCTAATGCATTTGTTTCATCCGCCATATTTATCGCATAAATATGTTCTCTAACTCTCTCATGCAGGGTCCTATTCATCTTGCCTCCATAAGAACAAGCAAGCTTGCTACAAGTAGTGAGATATACTTGATCTCATGACTTACAGTCAGCATAATGTTCAAATCTGTAAATCTTATGAGTCATGGGATGCTCAAATGTGTTATCATTCAACATGTAGGCACAATGATTACAGTTCCTGCATGAGAAAATACCTTTCTGATCCGACTGTATTCTACCATGATGATCCCTTTCATAACATAGTAAGCTCTTCAAACACTTAGTATTTCTGTATGAATATTTGGGACTCCTTCCTATAATATCACTAAATCTATCATCTGCTGTCAAAATTCCCCACTTCTTAGTAAGAATATAATGTATCTTTCTATTGTCATTCGAAAAGGGAATGACCATTCTGACACCTTGTCTATAAGAGTCTTTAGATCTGTTTGCCGGTCTTACTCCATTTGTCTCCCTCTTAAAGAAAGGTTTCCATTTATCACATCTATTAATAACATCTGTGTCCCTTAATAAAGTGCTGCCCTTACCCTTATACCCCCTCTGTAAAAAAATCTCTCTCCAAATCTTTCAAAGCTCCTTCAACTATATCATCTGGGGTAGTTAACCTAGAGACATGCAGTCCTTGGCCCTGTACAATATTACTGTAAACATGGGTGGGATGCATACTTTCTCAATGTAACAAATTATTCTTTCTGCACTTTTCCCTAAACAACCCAGTCTCTATTCTATCCCCTTCTTTCCAAGTGGTCACATCTAAAAAATCAATTTATCATAAGATTTATTAGCAGCAAACTCCAAAAAATCAATTGTTGCAGTAATATAGGTCAAAAAAATCTCAAAGTCATCCAACGTTCCATCCCAAACCATAAAAACATCATCCATAAACATGTATAATAAGGGACAGACTTCGCAAATTCAGTATTATGTGTATATATATATATATATATATATATATCCCAATGTGCCATTACTAAATTTGCGTAGGAATTTGCACACGGGGTACACATGGCTACCCCTTTTACTTGTAAATAATACTTGTCTCTGAAAAAGAAAACCTTTTTCAAAATCAAATCTAACAGAAGGGTATATCTCAGTATACTATCATTAGAAATACCCTCATTGGCTAAAAGCAGCCTAATGTAATCCATCAAAATTTCATTAGGAATCGCTGTAAAGAGTGTTTTTATGTCTAAGGTAACTAAGAAAATTGTGGGTTTATAGTGAGCCGAATGCACATATGAAGAAAAACTCTCTAGAAAATGTTGTGTGTCCCTAGTAATGGTGGCAATTTTATTAACTTCCCTCAATTTTTTTTTCAATACAAATAGAAATAGATTCTGTTAACACCCTTTACAAGAGACTATAGGTCGGGGGGGGGGTCATTCACATCCTTATGTACTTTGAGCAAGCCACAAATTGTGAGGATACATGGAGTCACTACCAAAAAATATTTATAGAGGTTAGTATTACTCACATTACACATCAGTAAATCATATAATTCAGCATGGACATAGTTTATTAACTTATTAAGTTGTTCATATGTAAGACATTTGTATGTAGTTATATCTTCCAACGTAAAACATATTTTCTCTCTGTATTTCCCGCTGTCCAAGATCACGACAGCTCCCCCCTTATCAGCTTGTCTAATAACAATGGACTGATTCCTCTGTAAGTTTTTCAGTGCTTCATGCTCAACTTTACTTAAATTATAAAAATCTCGTTTTTTTACTATTAGTAACACATCTATACAAATTATTCAAGTCCCTTTCACAGGCTCTTTCAAATGCTTCTAATAGCGGATGGCTGGGAGGTATAAAAGTGCTTGGTCTCCTAAACACACTAAAATTATCATCACTGCGATCATCAAACAGTAACTTTAATGCCACATTTCTGGTGAAACATTTACTATCTATAATGAAGTCTGTTATATCAGTGTCTCTGGCCGGTATAAAAGAAAGACCCTTGTTCAATAAGGATCTGTCAATTTCAGTCAACATATAGTCAGAAATATTTATAATTAAATCACACTCACTGTCTGCCAATTCTTTTTCTGTGTTTGGCATTTCCCATCCTCTGACCACTTGTGTCTCTTCCTCCATTAGTCAGGTTGAGATTATTAGCGGTTGGAATGGGTGTTTTCACTTCTCTCATCTTTGCCACAACTCCATTGGTTCTTTCAGCAGGGATAGCAGGTATGGCTTGTGACCTCACTCTAACAGGTTCCTTAGGCCAAGTAAACACGTTGCCATTCTGAAGGTCACGGCAATCTCATTCTAATTTCTTCTTTTTTTGCTGAAGCAACTTATGCTCATATAGGGAGATGTTCATATTCAAATAATTAATAAATGTGTTATATTTATCAACAGAAAAACCTGACAATTTGTTGCTGTAACTCAATGAACTTGGTTACCAGCTCCATTTCTTGTAACAAGAAATGATCAATTAACAATCTTAGATAACTGTAACTGGTGATCAAGTTCAGTCTCTGCCATTTTGTTAACAAGTCTGGAAAAGTGGTCCCATAGGTGGGCATTCTTAAGATTCTCAAACCTCGGGGAAACCACTTTAAAGTGGAGGCAAGCCTCCATATGCTTTCTTTGCTACTGTATATTGTTTTAGCTTAAACACCAGAGTCTCTAAGTCTCTTGTCTCTGCATATCAGCAAATCAGCAAATTCATCTCTATCAATCACATCTCCATTAACATTCTCTAGCTCATTCTTTTCAATCATTAGCAAAGGATGGAAACAAAAAGGTTGTGAGGCATGAAAAAATAAATTACTTTTTAAATAGATTATTGGAATGCCAGTCAAAATCAAGTATAAAAAAACAAGCAGCACGCAACTCAAACCACTTTTCCTTGCACCACAGTTCTAATTATAATTTATATTCAGCTTTATAAAAGTACCAAGTAACATGCAGAAAGTAGCAATCTCTGTGATATTCCCACTTGTAAAAAATGTTTCTTATCCAAAAAAGACCTGCTGCCTGACAACTATCTATTTGTTTCATGGGAAAACATGATCAAAGTAAAAAATGAACAGCAAACAAGAAATAAGCTTAAGATAAATTGCTTAAAGGATTACTGCACAGGTTATGGACCACACGATAGACTGGCATTCTGTTTAGTTTACGGATAAAGCCTGCAAAGCTGACTGCAAGTCTCAAACAAATGCAATGAGCTTCTGAAAATACTGTAATCCTGTCCTTTATTACAAATACTCATATGCATTTCAGTACCTAAGGCTTATAGGCTATGTAGTTATGTAAATATTCTGTGCATGGCAACAACAGAAAGGCTTTCAGTGTTGGTAATTCTTTAACAGTATGCTTATTAAAGCATACTTGCGTCTTACAGTCTCAGACAAGCTTACCTGATGGTCATTAAAGCATTGCTACTTAAACACAGAGCAACAGGCACTGCAACAACATGCATTTTCTGAATAAGAAGAAGCATAAATCAACAGTATAAAAATATGACAGAAAACCAGAACATTCTGCAAAATCAAGGACAGATGAAAAGCCACTGTAGTACTTCTGTCTACCTTGGATGGGGGGCACTGTGCACACTTACACTGCATAACTGCTCCTTGCCTTGCTTGGACACACCTAGAGTCACTACGTGGGGGAGTAGGGTGCAACAAGTATGTCACAATTTGAAATGTCTCTGACTGACGATGATGGCCCTGACACATTTGTCATACCTCTCAGCCTAAGAGCAAGAAATCTGGACAAAGCCATAAACAGAAGTGGGGCAAAGGCCCAAAAATAAGGACATTTTTAAATATTGCTCTTATAAACTTAGAAAGATAGTAGAATAGTAGGTCTTGCATTAGTATGAATTTTCTGAAGGGTATGAAATCTGAAACTCAAATGTGTGTCATTTTCTAAATTCAGTCTTTAACTATTTGCCACTAATTTGCCAGAAAAAACACAATTTTATGAAAAACGGACCAAAAATGTGATGCAAAAATGTAAAATAGCCACACAATACAGCTGGGAACCTGTCAAAGAAGGGACACTTTTTTAATATTAGTACAGTTAACTTGAGCAGCTGACAAAATAAGAGAATCTACATGAATTTCTGAAATTAAAAGTAATCTATAACTCTGATCATTACAATTATTTATTAATTGTAAACCCTCCACATTTTCTCCCAAATTTGCCATTTTGCGGAGGGATTATATGGTGGAGAGCAACATTTTGAGCCAAAATCGGGGACAGTTGAGAGGTTTGGATATGCTTAATTTTATAAAGCGATTTATTTGTGCGTACCTCTCAGCCTCGTAACGCAGGAAATCTGGGCAAGGCCAAATATATTGGGGGAACATACAAGCAGTACTAAAAATTGCTCTTGTATAAACTTAGACAGTTGACAGAATAACAGGTCTTGCTTTAGCATGCATTTTTCTGAAGGGTATGAAGTCTGAAACTCAATGTCTGTCATTATTTAGTGACTTCATTTCTAAATGATTTGCCAGAAAACCACAAATTTTATGAGGAGCAAACCAAAAATAAGAAGCATAAATCTATTCATTCTGCAAAAATCTGGACAGTTGAGAGGTATAGTTCAGCCGGGGCTGTCTGAGTTTACCACCCTTCCCCCTCACAAAATCATGGTCGAATGGGGCCTCTCCCCGCAGCTATTCCAGTGTCCCATTACTTGGCTATTTCACCCCATTTACCATGAACACTGTAATGTGCGTACTGCTTTATTTCTACAATGATTTGGATTTCATTTTCATTTAAAAGTTTCATTTTACAGTTTACAGCACAAACACTAATTGACATCTGCTAAGCAAAGCAATGCAGTCTCACAATGAAAATAGACTTAGAATTAAAACTTCTCTGCCCTTGAAACTGATATTCATTGAAACAGCACTGAAACCCACATTCAAAGAAAATACATCTGGCCAGTGGTAGATAAAGATTAACTTTGGGCTGTTTTCAAATCATAGGCCCCTTGCACAGGAAACATGTAGGTGTTCTTTGATACACATTCCTGATTATATTAAATTATATTCCTTGTATAATACAGTACAGTTGTTAGAGGGTGTTTTACATTTATTGTTTTGAACATTTTTCCAGTAAACAATGAAACAAAATGCATGCACCAATAATGACAAAAACTGCCCAGTTCAGAACATTTCCATCATAAAAGTCTACTCAGACTTCTACAGTCTACCAGTATCAGTAAATATGCACAATCTCCACAAAAGTAAAAGTCATCTAAATAATTCCACATTAAAGAGATCTGTAACTAATGAAGAGGTTGCTGCTAGCAAACAACTTTATGTTTCATTGTTTCATCTACAAATAAAGTGCCTGTTGCCCTTGAGGAATAAATTGTCTATGCCTGTGTCACATAAACAAATGATAACCTAGTAATGTTGCAATAGGGAATGGATGGCAAACTGATAACAGATTCATCATTGCTAGGTATCTCCGCCAAAGAGGACATTTTCAGGACTGCAGCATCTACCTTCTTTAAAAGTACAACACAGTACATTATCAGCAATGCATCTATATACTGTGGGAGTAGAACCCACAGCCTTCTGCAGTACGCTACCTGTTGTGCTATTAACAATGCAAGCAGACTCGGCATAAGCTGCACTAAACTTCTCTTCAAGCTCTCAGCTTCTTGTAAAATCCACTCGACACTCAACTGTATTCTCTCAACTTTGAAGCACAAGAAATCTGGAAAAAGCCAAAATTTATTGAGGGGGGGATAAAACCCCAAAAACTAGGGACACATTTTAAACATTGCTTGTATAATCTTGGAAAGTTGCTAGAATAAAATGCTATGTTGCCACCTTGTATTTCACTGGCAAGTCTTGAACCCAGGGCCCTGTGCACTACAGTCCAAGCAACATACCACTAAGCCAAATCAGCTGTTTCTTGAAAGACAGGTATACTGAAACTTAAATGGCTATCATTTAGTGAATTCAGTTTTCACCATGGCTGTCAACCTCTTAGCACAAAACACCTAGACAAAGCCAATAATAGGGGAATACAGCCCCCAAACATATTCATTGAATTCAGTTGTCACCATAGCTCTCAACCTCTTAGCACAAAAAAAACTGGACAAAGCCAATAATGGGGGGATACAGCCCCCCAAATAGGGACATATTTCAAATATTGATCTTATAAACAGAACATTGTTAGAATAAAAAGTTTGTGTACTTTCTGAAGAATATGAAGTCTGAAATTCAAATATCTGTCATTATTTAGTGAATTAAAAATCTATCTAGAAAACCACAGATTTTATGAGCAACAGAACAGAACAAAAATATGAGGCAAAAATTTCATAAGTGGTGGTGGGTAGGGAATTCATGCTCTTGCTACCTGCTCCCAAGGTACAGTGTTTGTGTGTAGCCATCAGGTATATTTCCCGAGTTCTGTCTAACCACCAGGTATCATTAACTGGGGCATTTACACACACACACACACACACACACACACACACACACACACACACACACACACACAAAACACACTGCATTTGTTAATACCTGCAGCTCCAAAGTCCTGTGTGCATGAGTGGAGTTCTGGGAATGCTGTAATCACGCATGCATTCTTGCAGCTTCAAAGTCCTGTGTGCATGCGTGGATTTCCAGGAATGCTGACTTCAGGGAGTTCCGGGAATGCTGTGAACATGCATGCGCAGATTTCCGGGAGTTCTGGGAATGCTGTGAAGACGCATGCGTTCCTGCAGCTTCAAAGTCCTGTGTGCTTGCATGGAGTTCTGGGAATGCTGTGAACATGCATGTGCTGACTTCCGGGACTTGTTTTCTTTTATTTTGTTTTTCTTTCTTCTTTTAATGTCATTTTATTTTCTTTACAGCTGGGGGGCTGCAGTCCTGCAGTCGAATAGCACGAGCCACCCCTGCTTAAAAACAACCTGGACACTTAAGGAAACAACTCTTTTGGTGGTTGGCAGCCCTGAAGGCCTTTAATGCCCGTGGTTGAAATACCTGTATTAATGTATGTGTGTATGCATCACTGGAAGCTTCCTTTCACAGTGGACTTACTCACACAGTAGAAGGGCTCATTACTTCATCACAACCTGGCATCCCTTAGCCCCAATTTATGTGTAATGGGAATCTGATCCCTTTTTTCAATAGGCAAGGAAATCCTACATAGGAAAATAGAGGATTTATTATGTGGCTTCAGGGAAAAAAAATCCAGGAACCTCCTCAGGCTAATACCACAGTGTTCCTCACTTATTTGTATGAACAGCTGCAGTCTGGTCTAGCATACTTAGAATGCTTTCTTCTACTTTATGAATATAATGTTCTGTATGGCTGTTGTTATTCTCCTTAAGAATCTGCATCCAAAATCCCACTCTCTCCTTATTTCTTGAATTCCCCGTTTCTACATCATTCCTTTCTATTTTGAAAACAGTAAAAATGGATATAGCATTCAAACTATTTCATGTGTAATAACCACTGCTGTTAACTGTATCTCTCTTGACTTTATCTTTTTTAGAATGTAGACAGGCTAACCCCTCGTGTGGCACTTTCAGTGGTAATCTTGCTAAGCTAAGGTGATAGATGCTAGGTAAGCCCTGAAGGCAAAGCCAAAAGGTATGTAGTTGTGGGTTTGCAAAAGGCATACTGTTCTATAGTGTAACTCCACAGTCATGGCTTTCCTGACCCAAGACAATCTCCTCACTCCTACCCAGCATGGCTTCCGTCCAGGCCATAGCACAATAACCTCTCTACTCTCTTTCCTAGAAACTGTCAATCAAGCCCGAGATTCAGGACACTTAGTTTCTACTGTTTTACTCAATCTGTTTAAAGCCTTTGATACTGTTTCCCACAAGCACCTTCTTTGTCATCTCTCAAACCTTAATCTCTCACATAATGCTTTATCCTGGTTCTCCAGCTATCTACCAGACAGATCACAGGCAGTCAAATGGAAGAACTCCATCTCTTCCTTCCTACCTACCCCAACTGGCATACCACAGTGATCCATACTTGGGCCAATGCTTTTTAACATCTTCATCAATAACTTTCACACTGCTATTCCTGATGCTAAAATCATTCAATATGCAGACAATTCAACCTTAGTCTTCTCTGCCTCAAACCTCTCTGAATTGCTGACTAAAACCCAAACTGCCTTCTCAACAACTGAAAACTGGATGTGCCAAAACCACCTCTCTCTGAATGCAAATATTCTACTATTCCCTCCCACAAAGACTTTCTCCTACGATAAAAACAACTTCAAAGTCTATAGTCAAACCAACTCACCTATAGAAGTGATCCCCTCTGCCAAACTACTTGGCATTATTGTAGATGAACACTTCAAGTTTGATATTCATATTCAACAAAATATTAAGAAAACCCACCAAAGGCTAGGTATAGTGTATAGGAATAATCGCTTTCTCTCCAACTCTACCAGACAAACTCTGGCCTCGACTTATCTTCTTCCTTCCTTATTATACGGAGCCCCTCTCCTAACCAACCTGTCCTCCTCTATCACCTCTAAACTAGAAAACTGCTACAACACAATCTCTAAATTTGCCTCTAAATCTAAAAATACCACTCATCACTGCCTAACCCTACAATTCCTGAATTGGCTTGAACTCCCAAACTACCTGACTATCTCCAGCTCACAACTGCATATAGAATCATATTTCACCCAACAAAATGTCCCACTCTAACTAATATCCTTCCCCCTTGTACACCCAACAGAGCTCTCAGGTCTGAAAATTAGAACTTATTTACTATCCATAAACCTAAACGTCCTGCTGGCCAACTTCTCCTATCTTTTTCACTAGGCAAAACATGGAATTCCCTTCCTTCCACACTAAGAACCATACCTAACTCAGAAAACTTCAAAACGCAACTATTCAAACACTTGTCCACTAAATGGAAATGTACCTGCCTTCACCCAACCTAATCAAAGGGAGTTCTCTCTCTGGTTCCCAAGCTCTACAACTCTCATAGTTATCTTCCTATGAGCCTATCTAAGCTCTCAACAATTTCTATAGCTTCTCTCTAAGCTCTCAACAACTCCTACAGCTACCTTCACACAGCCCAACCTTGTAAATATTGTAAATAGCATTCTACTGTTGATGTGTGTATGTAAAGCGTATTTACATTTTCTTAAAAGGTTTGTATGTAAACTGTTTCCACACCTAATACATATCTGTTTAATGAATTTGTTAACTATGCATGATATTGAATGCATTTATGACTAACTATTCTACATAATATTATCTTCAGTATTAACTATCAGTTGTATCTAAATTGTATAATGCATCATGGAGCTTTTCTCCCAGGCCTCCACTGAAAATGGGTCAATTTGGCCCAGTGGACTTCCCCGGTAATCAAACTGCAAATAAGTAAATAAATGGCCAGGGACATTTCACATGTACTGCAGTATAATTGGCCTTGGTTGCGGAAGAAATCTGATTTATATTGTGTGCTAATGATAGGATCTCCTGCTGTGGCAGTTCTAGTTGGTTGGAGCTTCATGTTGTTGCTGTATTGGAGGGAGATGGTGTGTGCATCTGTGTCTGGTAGTTGGGTTGGTCTTTTTGTTATTTTAGGTCTGTGCTTTTTTTTTTTTAATATAGCAGTAACCGACAATGTTGGTGTGGTATATTGAAGATTTATCCACAGTTGGTGTGGTTTAATCACTAGGGCGAAGCCCAAGTGATTAAACAAAGGCAACCGTGGGTAAATCTTCACTAAACCACACCACAGAGTCAGTTGTTGCTATTATACAATGACATTATTTAAGAAAAAAGTTATTACTTTTCTTAAATAATGTTTTGTATAACAGTGCCATGGTGGTCTTCCACTTTTTCTTTGATATCCTGGAGCACTGCTGGTGCACTGTGCATGCCTATGGGATTTGCATTCCTACGCTTTTGCACTACACCAGTGCTGTGTGAAGAAGCAAAGGAAAAAGGAATGTCTCAGTTGCTTTTTTTTAAATTTTTTTTAAACTAAAAACAACAAAAAAAAAAAGAAACAAACCGGGAGGCTTGTAGCATACAGCAGAGACGGGACAGAGGAAATTAAAGGATAATTGGGTACGTTTATTTTATTTTATGTCAAGTACCTGATTATCCATTAGTTTTTCTCTCTGCTGTCTCAGTTGCTCATTTTAGTCTCCAGTTTTGCCAGCTTATTAAAAAAATGAAATAAAAGTAAGTATTTTTTGTTGCATATATTAATGGAAAAAGTCCAGGCGACCGAACCTTTTTCCATTGGTATATGTTCGGATTTACAATGGGCACACTGATTGGGCTGACCAATCAGCGTGCTCGTTTTCGAATATTAATGGCCAGTCATTGTATAATTATTATTCTAGCATTTTTCTTAGCTGATACAGCTATTCAGACATACTCTGAGCAACACATCAGCTTTTTCTGGGTCATAATTGTACTGTTTATAGTTTTTAGTACACTTATATTCATGGAGTGTAATGCCTTTACTGGTAACCCATCGGCCTGAATTCCTTTGCTAATCGCGTAAAACTGCTGGACTTCATTTGTATTAATACTGTGGAATTGGACTGTTCAAGGTATACAGTAGTTTATCAACAGCTATTCCACAATGTATTAGGTTTTATGATTTGCACAGGGTTCTGTTACCAGTCTAGCACATTGCAGATACTGTTCAGAGACGAGTACATAATTGGATGCAAAAGCTAAGACTTTCCGACAATATTATATTGAATTTGATATTTTTATCTTTTATATAATGTTGGAATATTATTTGCTGCTGCTGTCATTTGGATTTCCTTGTGTTTATTTTCTTTTGTTTTCTTTTTTGCAGACTCGTAAGAGAGATGTTCTTAAATTGTAATGGACTAAGTCAAGTGACAGAACTAACTTATTTAGACTCTATTCGATCTTATGCACTTAAATTATTTGAGACCTTAATTCTCTGTCTCGAAGAGCAGCAGAATGATTCCCTGATACAAGAGCAAGAAAAAATGCAACTTGAGCACAAGGATTTCAAGTTATGTGCAGATGAATCAAATGACAGGTATACCCCAGTAACCAAATTAGAACCACCTCAGAGCCTAAGTAAATTCTATGCCGGACTTAAAGAAGTCTGCCCAAAGAAAAAGAAGTCCATCAGTTCAGACATCCACATCAATGTGATTAATTTGTTCCTCTGTGTGGCATTTTTATGTGTCAGTAAAGAAGCAGATTCGGACCGTGACTCTGCCAATGATTCTGAAGATACATCAGGCTACGATAGTACAGCTAGTGAACCTTTAGGTCACATGCCTCCTTGTTTATCAAAGGAGAGTGTTATCCTGCCTTCTGTTGAACAGATCAAGAGAGTAGTTGATATCTGGTCAATGTGTCGTTCAATCTTTTTATCTAGCAAAGCTTTCCAGAAGCAGTTTTACCAACTTGGTGGGTTTGAAGTGTGCTACAGGCTAATGATGATGATAATCCAGAAACTTTCTGAATGGAAACACACACATAAACAAGAGGAAGATAAATCAGTTTGTGCAGAAGAAGCTTTGAGTGGAGGATTTCCAGATGCTGTAGACAAACAGTCCTCCCTTATTTCTGACCAGAATCTGATGAAATTGGATACTGACCTTTCAAGCCAGAGTCCACTGAAAGTGGCTGAGATAAACTATCAGCTGGAGTTGTTTGAAGAAAAATTATTTCTGAACAGTAGTGATCTTGAAGAGGAAAGAACACATAAAAAGCTTGAGGAGGAATGGCCATATCAGAGTATTCGATTATTAGAAGCCCTTCTTGTGATTTGTCTTAATAGCACTGTTGGTCCACAGAAGACTGAAATGGACATTTCCTATCAGGTATTTTAGAAGTATTGTGTTTAGAAATGATCATATTTTCTGTTAAACTCAAAGTGCCAGTTCTGACCAGAATGACATATCACGATTATTGTGATTGTTGTGGGGTTTTTCTGTCTCAAGTTAGAATATGAGAAAAACACATATAGTTCAGTCAATCCCACAAACAAAAAATAAAAGAAAACAATTGATCTGAAGTAGTTAACTTCATTTATCTGCAACCTGTGGAACCTGTGGATATTCGGATCTGAGCCGGCAACTTTTTCAAGCATCTGCTCCAAGCTCCTCCCTTTACCCATAATCCCTTACATCTCGTACCTTCCCCCAGATCTCGTCTGCCGCTTCATGCATCATCGTCGTGATCTCTTTAGCTCCAAGTTGGGTGTAGTAAGTAAACAGTTTTTCCTGTGCTTTTAGTGAGTTTGTGTGGTCGTTAGTTTAAGCTTATCCTTCCCTTCGCTGTTCGTCGTTTTTTTGTGTAAAAAAAAAAAGTTATAGTTGTAGTATAGTAGGCCTTCCCAACTTTAGTGTGTGTGTGTTGTAGTGTTGGGTTAAGTTTTGGCTTAGTGGGTTATAGTATGGTTGAGCATCCAAAACCTACTTTTAAAAAATGCACAGTGTGGCCATAAGCTTTCACTGGCTGATGGCCACACTCTGTGTGTTATTTGTCTAGGTGTTCCCCATCTTTCATTACCGTGTAGTATGTGTCAGGGGTTCAACCCTAGGGCCCTAAAAGAAAGGAAGGCAACGCTAGTAGCTAAGGGCCTTCTGCCAGTTTCTGCCTTAGACATGGTGACCTCGACCTCGGCTCTTACAGTAGCTGATCAACCCCCCTAGGCTGGGACTCAATCTCCCACTAGGCCTGTTGAAGGGGGAACTAAAGGAAAGGAGGAGAAGGACAAAGAGAAGAGGGGAAAGGCACCGCAAGTGGTCTCCGGAGCGGGAGCCCTTCCCTAGCCCATCTTCCAAAGTGACTAGGACTACATCTCCTCGGCTCCACTCCCTGAGGTTCTTCCTGCAGCCGATGGAGCCCTTGGACCCAAGGCCTTCATCGAGGTCGTCGCACCGACCAGCCAAATCCGAGTCGGTCGTCTCTTCGCGCTCGACTCGGAGTCTGTCAGAGATAGATATGGACAGGATGAGGAGGAGGTTCATTCAGACCGAAATCCAAATGGGAGTCTTGCCAGGCCCCTCTCCAGCCAGAGAGCAGACCTCCATGCCCTTCTTTCATCCAATTTCTCCTTCCCTGATCCAGCCTGTCGTTTCGGCGTTTATGGATCCGAGGATCCTCAGAGCTGGGGGTTCGGCACCGACGGTTCATCCAACCTCGATGCCGGCGATTACATTGAGTTCCTCAGATCAGACCTGTTCGGATCCGAGCAACTTTCGGGGCCGAGAACGGGGAGTCGGATCTGAGGGGTAGAGGTGTCTTCGGCTCTGATGTTGTTGGATCCAAGCCTTTCCTTCGGAACCCCGGCTACCTCTGCCCCTGCCCTGATCCTCACGGCGGAGCCGAGGAGAGCTTCCTCCTTGTTGGTTGCCAAGGAGGTGCACTCTCCATCGGCCTTCGACATGGTGGAGAGGGTTCTCTCCCAAGGATCGAGACCCCAGCCTATTTCCTTGGACTCTGCCCAGGCTCCCTTGGATTTGGTCACTGCTCCCTTCAGATTGCCCCAGGGACAGCCCGTGCTAGAGGACTCCCAGGTGGATCCCATAGTGGAACCCCCCCCCCCGTAACTCACGAGCCCTGACAGAAGATACTGACTTAGATGAAGGAGAGGGCTCCCCCAGGTCACCTCCCAAGGATGTCTCCTTTGGAGACATCATGGAGATCCTCCGCCAGAGGGGAGGTTGGTTAGCCCCAAAACCCTCTACAGATGAGTCAGTATACCTGGAGGCCTTTGGCATGGGGCCATCTACATCCTGGGTATCCCCTCCTGCGGATCCCTTAGTGGCTGTTATTACCACGAGGGCATGGAAGAAGCCTGACACCATAGAGTCAATACCAAAATGCCGGACAGGATCCTCTCTCCTCCCTCAGACAAGCCTGGTACAGGGGATCCTGGTGAATGCTATGGTGGTTGCAGCTGCCACCAAGAGGGAACTGGCACAGGAAAGTTCCTCGGTCCACCCTCCGGACAAGGAGTCTGGGGTGGTGGATCGGTTTGGGAAGCGAGTATTTTCTTCAGAGTTCGCTGTGTCGCCCCCAAAGTCTTTCTCACTGGAGAACAAGTGATTATTCTCCTCGAAAATGTCGAGACTTAAATCTATATCGAACACGTCCATGCTTCTTTCCCATGCCACGGAAAGAGCGGCTAGGGCGGCTGGGACTGGCGTAGCTATGAGGCGACACGCTTAGCTCAGACTGTGTCAATTCACGGACCCCTTCATGGCTTCATTCACAAATGTTCCCTTCGATGGTTCTTCCCTGTTCGGGAAGACAGTATGTGACACTCTGGTCCAGAGCGAGAAGGACGGGAAGACTCTGTCTGCCGTCAGACTCCACGTCTCTAGCCCTCAATGATCCTTTTCTAGAAATCAGAGAGGGCAAAAAAAGGTATGGTTCTGAAAATCACAGTTTTCCTGGGACACTCAGGACAACTCATCCCCTAGAGGCAGAGAGGACAAGACAGACACCGCCCCAACAGCAAAGGGGGGGGGCCGAGGAATTTTGGGTCTAGGGAGACCTTCTCGGACAGACCCACACAGCAGCCCTGAGGGGTTGCCTGACTGTCCTACTCTGGAGACAGTTGGGGGAAGATTATCATTGCACCTAACGGCTTGGGAGTCCATTACGGCGGACCATTGGGTGCTTCAAATAATATCCAGAGGCTAGTCCATCCCATTCGTTACCCCCTCCCATCCAACCAAAGCTCCTCCCAGATGTTCCACCCACTCAACGGGAGGTGGCAGCGCAAGAGATTTCAAAGCTGCTTCACAAACGAGCCAACAAACCGGTCCCCCCAGATCAGTGCGGATTAGGCGTTTACTGCAGGTTCTTTTTATTGCCAAAAAGGTGGGGGACCTCAGACCCATATTGAACCTGTCAACCCTGAAACTGACTGAAGCCAAGCAGAAATTCCGAATGGTCACCCTGCAGTCCATTCTACCTTATCTCCAAGAATGCGACTGGATGTGCTCGATAGACCTCCAGGACACTTTCTACCATATCAAAATTTGCAGAAGCTCCAGGAGATTCCTTTGCTTCCAGCTGGGAGCCAATCATTTCCAGTTCAGAGCCCTATCCTTCGGTCTCACCACAGACCCCAGGGTGTTTACCAAGGTTATGGCAGTCGTGCTGGCTCACCTGAGGCTTCAGGGGATTTCAGGTGTTTCCTTACCTAGATGATTGGCTCCTCACTGCTGTCACCAAGCATCTTCTTTGCATGGCCAGAGACTCCTTCCTGCAGCTTGCAGTCAACCTAGGGATTAGCATAAATGTCTCCAAGTCCCTCTTGAACCCGGCATGGCTGGGCACCCTCCAATTGGAAGTCTTTATAACTCGAGACAGGGTCTAGAGCCTACGGGCCCATGTATCAGCAATCCTTGACCCCAGGCTGCCAATGGCGGGCAACGTTCTCCGAGCCCTAGTCTGCATGGCCACAGCAGTCTTGATCCTTCCCTGTGTGCGCCTTCACATGCGGTGCTTCAGTGGACCCTTGCAGTACAGTGGTCTTGGCTAGACCTCCACATGGACTACCCAATTTGAATCAGCAAAGCCTGCAAGGCGTCTCTTCTCTGGTGGCTCCAATCACCGGAAATCTTAGCAGGGCGACCCTTCATACACCCACAGCCCAAATCACAGTGACCACAGACACCTCCCAGCTCATTTGGGGGGGCACTATCTGGGGAGGACGGTCCAAGGCACGTAGTCCCAGACGACACCAGATTGCATATCAATGTTCTGGAGATGAGGGCAGTACTTTTAGCATTGCAAGCCTTTTACCTTGTTCTTCCCCCGAGGACAATTGCAGTTCAGTCAGACAACATGTCTGTTGTCTGGTACATCAACAAACAGGGGGGAACCAGATTTTACCCTCTCTGTTGCGAGGCTATGAGAGTGTGGGAGTGGGCAATCTCCACCAGTCAGTTTCTGATTGCAACGCACATCCCCGGACGCTCCAACATTTTAGCGGACAGATTGAGTTGGGCTATTCTAATGCCATACGAGTGGTCTCTGAAACAATCAATAGCGGAGGAGATCTTCCTTGCGTGGGGTCAGCCTTGCTGCATTCTCTTTGCATCTCCTTCCAATGCGAAGTGCAGCGAGTTCTTCGCTCTGATCCCTTCGCCAGGGAACTCCCCCAGAGACAATCTCGTCCATGCTTGGCCTCCCGGTTACTGTATGCTTACCCCCAGTTACCTCTCATTCTGAAGTTTCTTCAGAAAGCTTGCCAACTGGGGTGCAAAGTGATCCTCATTGCCCCATTCTGGCCTCGTCAGGTGTGGTTCCCCTTCCTCTGGTCTCATTTTCTAACTCCTCCTTGGACTCTGGATCTTTGCCCGGATCTCATCTCTCATCCCTCGGGCACCTGTCTGTCTGACCTGGACAGTCTCAAGCTGACTGCTTGGTTGCTCCAGTTCCCATGATTGCTAGGACTTCCGGTCTGTCACCTTCAGTAAAGACTATTCTAGTGGCATCCCACAAGGCTTCCACTAGGAAGATTTGCCGCAGCAGATGGAAATGTTTCTCTATTCGGGCTTCTCAGAGGAACCTAGATCCCTTTACAGCCCCGGTTCCTGCAGTGTTGGAGTTTTTGGCCAATATTTTCCAACAAGGGGCTAGTTCCTCCACAGTAAAAGTGCAACTGGCAGCTATCTCTAATTTTCATGTCGGTGAAAATATGAATGCTCTTGCCTCTTTGAGACTGTGTAAAGCTTTTCTGAAAGGCACCTTTCTTTTACGCTCTCCAGTTAAGGACTTAGTCCCTCCTTGGGACCTTACCCTAGTTCTGCAGGCGTTAGTTGCCCCTCCCTTTGAACCTGCAGCCTCAGTAGATTTGAAGTTCTTATCCTGGAAGACAGCTTTCCTAGTGGCCATTACTTCGGCCAGGAGAGTTTCTGAGATTCAAGCTTTGTCTGCCGTGTCCCCTTACTTGATCTTTCATAAAGATAGGGTCTCGCTCTGCACAAACCCTTCCTTCTTACTGAAAATTGCTTCTGAATCAAACATTAATCAGATGATTAACCTGCCTGTTTTCTTTCCAAATTTTCAGAACAAGGGTGAATATAAACTGCATTTGCTAGATGTTCGTAGACAGCTTCATTTCTGTTTACACAGAACTAAACCCTTTCATAAGTCTGACCAGTTATTCGTGTTCTTTTCAAGACCCTTTTTGGGCAAAGCCATATCCAAGGTCTCCTTAGCTAGATGGTTTACACAATGTATACGGAAAGTCTATAAGGACAAAGGTCTGTCCCCGCCTGGTCCTGTTAAAGCTCATTCTACCAGATCTATGGCAACTTCTGCTGCTTTTTGGTTTAGGGTTTCACTGGATGATCTCTGTGCAGCAGCGACCTGTGCAAGGTCACATACAATCATTTCTCATTATAAGTTGGATTTGATCTCTAGAGGGAGAGCATCCTTTGGCTCTGCGGTGCTCAGGAATATCCTTCCATGAGGGCCTCCCAGGAGTTTTGGTAGCTGGGGACTCTGTCCCACAGTTTGCAGATAAATGAAGTTAGCTACTTCAGATAAAGAAGTTATGTACTCACCATAACATTCCATCGGAGTAGTTATACTTCATTTTCTGCAACCGTCCCGCCCTCCTTCCCACAAACCTGTTCTAGGTTAGTGATGTTATTGAGTTGCTGATAGTTTGGATAGTGGCAAACTCGATCTGAGGGGAAGGTAGGAGATGTGAGGGATTATGGGTAAGGGGAGGAGCTTGGAGCAGATGCTTGAAAAAGTTGCCGGCTCGGATCCGATATGGATCCGAATACCCACATGTTCCACAGGTTGCAGAAAATGAAGTGTAACTACTCCGATGGAACATTATGGTGAGTACATAACTTCTTTTTTTTTCCTCATGCCGTGATGTATATGTTTTTTTTTTTTTTTGCAGTACTAATGTTTTGTTATCACAGTAAGTGGCTCAAATAACTTCAGAGTTTAATCAAAAAATGGCCTGATTCTGGACTGTTTAGATAACGTTTTTTTTTTTACATCACGGTTTTGTTCTACCCTGTACTCTTGACCTCATAATATCACATCAGAGAGAGACACATTTTCTGTGGCCCAGCATCAGATTTTTTTTTTTTAATGACAGTCTTTGATTTTTATCAGTGACCATTTCTTAAACCGATTTTTACAGTAAATTTGAATGCTAGACTTAAAGAAGTAGCTAATTTGTCTTTGTTCAACCTTACAGTTGTAGTTTCATGTAGTGCTTCTCCAAGATTGGTTGAAATGTGAAGCTGGTCATGTATGACGGATAGTTTAGACTGTTTAAGCTGTCTTCTAAGGAAGCTCCTGAAAAGGACATAATCCGTACTGAAAGTAGAATTATTGACCTGTTTAGTTTGTGTTAGCCAGTCTCAGATGGGGTTACACCTTTTATATAAGTAAAGAGTTCCTGTGCGATATAACTAGTTCATGTTCTTCGTGTTTCACTGTTGCAGTCCTGACTTGTGAGATTTCTTGTCATGGAAGCCATTGGCTGGCCTGACTACCATAGGAAAAAATCCCCTTCCTCCTACAGCTGGTGGACGCCCTAACCGACATTAGTATGCTTGGGTATAAGGGGAGTCTGCCGGCGTCATGAGCTCACTTCTTTCTTGCCATCGGAAACCGAAGAAGAGTTCCAGTCAGTGCTTTGGTCAGTCCTTACCAGAGAAAGAAGCCTTTAGAAAGAGAAGTGCCCTGTTGAGGAATCTTTTTAGCATTTTTTGACTAATGTTAGAGAAAACTAATAAGTCTTTCCATTGTGGTAAACAGATTCCACACTGAGACTTCGATTCCTTCTTTGTTACTTGCTTGGGTGTAGATCACAACATTCCCAGCTGTTGTTTCTGCACCTGATTTAACACTAGAACGATTAGGAGGCCATCCACATCCTATGGCATCTGGCAGTTGATCTAAAGCTGATGTACCTAAGCAGAAAAGGGAGAAATACCCCCCCCCCCCAGGCTTAGGGCCTCGTATGACACGTGCTTGCTGTCAACCAGTTCTCTCAGGCTTATTACCACTGAAGAAGGTGAGACTCTTTGACCGAGGTGGTGGCACAGGCCCCTATAGAGACCTGTTCAGAGACTGATATACCTTTGGGTCTCTCAACATGTTTTCAAGCTGTACGACTCAGTTTGTTGGTTGGGTATGGGTCCGCTTTGCAGGTCTTGGCTTCCAATAACCGTGTTATGACCAACAATGTTCTTTTGTGGTGTCAGGATGTTGCAGCAACCTTTCCCCCACGGGAGCCAGGTGCCCATGCTTCTTTGGATGTCATCTTCAGGCCTAAACTGAAGGCCACCCATAAGAAAGCGGCTTCTTCCTAGCCCTAACCTGGGTCCACTGGCTCCCATTCACAGGTTTACCAGCAGGATCCTGTGAGGTTGACTGAAGAACTGATTTCTCTTGTCAGGTCCAGACAACTCCCACCCGAATCCTCTCCAGGAAAAAGAAAAAGGGTCAACCTTCCAGAAGTCTTTTCTGACCCTTTTGAGTCCGAGAAGAATTCTGACCAGGGGGATTCTGTCTTTGAAAAGGGTCCTGCCATTGCTTCTTTTGAAGATTTGGACTCTGAGGAGAACTTGGCCTTTGCTTCCCCTCCTAAGGATATCTCCTTCGGGGATACCCTGCTCACCTTAAGAGAACACTTCCAGTGGAAAGCCTAAGATTACTGTCTCTCGAAGGAAAAGATAAGGTAATTTCTCAACCTTCAAAAACATAAACTTTTGCCATATCTCCTATTTTAGAGGTACTGGATGATGTTTTCCAGGACTGTTCCTTGAAACCGGACTCCCTCCTGCCCCTAGAAAGCCTGACAGGTTTTATAGGGTTCTGAATTCACACAAGCATCTGTTTGAGTGTTGTAGCTGATCCAGAGGTTGTGACCCCTGGCCCTAAAGGAGACAAAGCTAACTCCGCCAAAAATCCCTTGCCCACAGGTAAAGAAAGTAGGGCCCTAGATAGATTTAGCAAAAAGGTTTACACTTCTGCTGCCCTCTCTATGAGGACCTTAAATTGCCATTTCCACATGTTTAAATCCCAGGAAACCTTACTGGATCAGATTAAACAGAAGCTTTTGACAGTAGAAAATAGGGATCTCTAAATAATTACTGGACCTTTGCAGTTCTTGCTCCCTGGTAGCTAGACACTTCCTACACTGTGGGTATGATGCCATGGAAGCCTCCAGTAGGGCTGCAGCCTCAGGCTCTATCATCAGAAGACATGCTTGGCTGAGGAAGCAGGTCTTCCGAGAGCATGTCATATCTAACCTCCTGGATGCCCCCTTGGACAAGGATTTTCTCTTTGACCCCAAAGCGGAGTTTGTACTCAAAACAAAGGAGGACAAGGCCAAATCCTTGTAGACTTTTAAGGACTATCTGTAAGTACAAACCCCCCCCCACACACACACACACACACACACACACACCTTTCAGTTGTAACTACCTTTCTAAGCATTGGTCCTTTCCTTCCCAGTCTAAAGCTAGAGAAACAAAGCAGTGTAGGGAATGGAGCCAGAAATAGCACCAAAGGCCCAGACAGTGGCATTCAGAAGTCTCTATGCCAGGGAGTCATAGACCACAGAACCCTGGCAGAGAACAACCATGACTCATCCGTGGTGCTCCCCGTCCCTACCTTGCCCTCCCCAACCCTCCCACTCCCAGGCTAGGAGGAAGGCTATCACTATTCCAAAAGAATTGGGCCCTCTTTACTTCAGACCTGTGGTTGCTAAATGTTACATCAAAGTGCTGCAAACTCAA
The DNA here is from genome assembly GCF_019279795.1 of Protopterus annectens. Lineage (NCBI taxonomy): Eukaryota > Metazoa > Chordata > Ceratodontiformes > Protopteridae > Protopterus > Protopterus annectens. The sequence continues at coordinate 444,562,898 of NC_056726.1, forward strand.
ATTCAAGCAGCCCTTGAAGCCCTCAGGCTTCTCAGACATCCCTCCCAAACAAAAAAAACAGAGGCTTTGACCCAAATAGAGATGCTGTGCACTCAAAGCTTGGTGGAACCGGTTCCAGTACACCTAAAACGAGGGGGGTTTACTCCAGACTCTTCCTGGTTCCTAGGAAAGAAGGCACATGGCAGCCTATACTGGACCTGTCTACACTCAACCAGTTCATACCGGTTCCAAAATTCAAGATGCTGACCCTTCAAAAACTCCTGCCCATGATCTCTCCAAATGCCTTCATGGTTACCCTAGATTTAAAAGATGCATACCTGCATGTCCCCGTAGAGGAGTCACACAGAAGCTACTTATGCTTCAGAGCAGATACCAAACACTATAAATTTTGTGCTTTGCCCTTTGGCTTGTCTACTGCTCCTAGGGTCTTCAGAAAATGCTTAGCCCACTGATTGCCTTCTGCAGAACAAAAAGGGTACAGATTTACCCCTTACTTAGACAACTAACTTATCCAGGCCACAAGCCTGACAAATCTCATTTCAGACTTGCTGTTCATCCAGAACCTTAGGCACTGTCATCATAAATGCACAGAAATCTCATACAGACCCCTTAACCAGGATTGTATTCCTAGGGGCTCTGCTGGATTCCACCCTCCAGAAGGCTTTCCTGCTTCCGGAAAAAGTCTCATTCCTAACTGTGTAATTTCAAAGACTCATGGTCAGAGATTTCCTCACAGCCAAGGAGTATGTCAGGGCATTGGGCTGCTTGGCCTCTTGCATCTTCATGATTCCCCTGGTCAGGCTACACATGAGGAAACTCCATTGGTACCTCAAAAATGTGTCTTGCCAACACTCACTGTCCCTCTTAGTCAAAATCAAACTGATCCCTTGCCTCAGAGAGGAATTTTCATTATGGGCCTGGGCTTGTTCCATCAACTCGGGTCTCCCCTTCAGATTCACCACCAGAGGAAAACATTGACTACAGACACATCAGAAGCAGCCTGGGGAGCCCACTTCAACCAATTACAGACCCAGAGGAAGTGCAAGGTCAGAAACAAACACATAAACTTAAAAGGTCTAGTGGCAGTCCAAAAAGGGCTGATAGCCTTCAAGGAAAAATTGAAACCAGGAGTGCTAGTAGTGAAAACAGACAACAAACACCACAGTCATGCAGTGCAAAAAAAAGGGGGGGGGTTCATTCCTACCCTGTCTGCCACCTGCCAGTGGAGGTTTGGGACACAAGGCAATCCCTGAAATTACACCTATTGCCGCAATACCTACCAGGTGTGCACATCCAGCTTGCAGACCACCTCAGCAGAAGCCTGTCAGACCCCCATGAGTGTCATTTGCATCGGGAAATATTTGTCAGTGTAGCGAAAAAGTGGGGAGAGACTAAAATAGACCTTTCCCCACCAAGGAAAATACTCAAATGGGGAATTTTTGCTCCAGAGACAAAACTATGCCTTCTCTCCAATTCCTCTGGGTCTCGGGATACTCTGAAATATAAGGGAAAGGAGACCAAGAATAATTATAATAGCCCCAGACTGGCCCAGACAGAATTAGTACCCTCTGCTACTCAGCTTGACTAGCAGGAAACCATGGGAGCTAACACAGAGATGGAACCATTTGATACATACTCTCAAATTGTCAGCATGGAGGATACCTTAACGCCTTGGAGGGACCCCATCCTATAGAAACAGGTTCAGAATGTTCTAAAAGAGGCCAGAAGGCCTAGTACTAGTAAATCCTGCTCTGCTGAATGGAAAAGATTCTCCCTTTGGTGTGGACAAAATGCACAAAATCCTCATTTAACCAAGATCCCGGTCACTCTGGCCTGACTGGCCAGCCTGTTTGACAAAGGGCTGTTCTACTCCTCCATAAAAATTCATACTTTGGCTATTTGGGCCAGCATCTCTGCCCAACCTCCAAGCTTCTCTCTCCCCTTATGAAACAGTTTATTCGAGGAGTGATCTACATCAGGCCACACAGAAGGCCTCTGGCCCCACTCCGGGACCTTCATTTTGATCTGGACAAACTAACTTCCACCATTTGAACCAACTGCTTCAGCTGAATTGAAATTCTCAGTATGGAAGACTGTCTTCTTGTTAGCCATCACTTCTGCGAGAAGAGTTTCTGAGCTACAAGCACTTGTGTCAGTGGAACCTTCCTCATCTTCCACCCAGACAGTGTCTCACTCAGAACTAACCCCTCCTTAATGCCCAAGATGATGACAGAGAACTCGGTCTTTAATTTAAGACATATATCTGCCTGCTTTCTTCCCCAAGCTACAAAACTAAGGGGAAAGAATTTTCCATTCCTTGGATGTGCATAGGCAGCTCTGCTACTGTCAGGACAGAACAGTGACTATGAGGAAATCAGACCAACTGTTTTTGGCCTTTGCCAGTGGTTCTGAAGGGAAACCTGTTTCTAAGCAAACCATCTCTAAATTGATCTCTCACTGTATCTCCTGTTACAGCCATCATGTTAAAAAGCCCCCTGATGCTGTCAGGACACACTCCAGTAGGGAAACTGCTGCCTCTACTGCCTTCCTTAAAGGGGGTCCCTACCAAAGACATCCTGGAAGATGCCACCTGGTCTTCATTGTATACCATTACCAAACATTGCCATCTGTTACCCTTCTACAATTCCAGGGCAGGTTTGCTACTGCCATCCTGCAGGGCATCCTCTGCCCGCCTTAATATGCCAACCTCCCTTCTTCTGAGGTTTGGGAATCATCCCACAAGTCAGGACTGCAACAGTGACATACAAAGAACATAATACAGTTGTATATACTTACCATAAATGTATATGTTTGAGTGTATTCATTGTTGCAGTACCCCCCCAGCCTACTGGGTGTGCTTGGAAAGCATATTCTCAGTCAGGGAATCCTTTCCCTACCCTTCCTTTCCTTAGGTTCCAGTGTTCCAGTCCATGGACTTAAAGGCCCATCTGGGGGGCTCCTACCTCTAAGGAGCAGGAAATAACTTGGATCATGGCGTTGTCTGACTCCCCTTTTACCCAAGCCTACTGACGTCAGTTAAGGCATCTGCTGGCTGGAGGAGGAGGTGGATTTTTTTCTGTGGTATTCTGGCCAGCCAAGGGCTTCCACAGCAGAAAATCAAGTTAGGACTGCAACAATGAATTCATTTGAACATCTACTTTTATGGTAAATATATACAAATGTACTTTCTACAATTACAAAAAAAGGAAAAAAAAGTGCAAAATTTTGCAGAAAGGTAAAGTATACAAAGAAACTGTTGTAACAGACACAGAGTGGGAAAAGAGAGAAAATACTTAAATCATGTTTTCTTTGTGTATAGCACTCATAGGGGTCAAATTAAAGGAAGGTAAGGAGTAGCATTTTGTGAAGAGAATGAATTGATCTTTGGATAGAGTAATCATTTATTGATGCCAGGTAACTGGTCCACAGAAGGTATTGCTTGTTAAGGTGAGCAGTTTGTCAGTATTTTACTTCCTGTTCTAATAAGACACACATATGACCCCCTAGAAGGGAACCACTAAATGTTATGAACAAAAACTAAAGTTTGCAGTAATGTACATCTGGTTAATTAGTATTTTAAGTGACTGTATTCTGAGGAGCCTAGATTTAGGTGGTAAGAGACAAAAAGATGTATTTTCTTTGGTATTGGTCTTTGTAAAGGACAGACTGCAAAACGTATTAGTCACTCTCTTTGAATGCAGTGTCTGTTATTATAGAGACATTTTACAGAAACATTGCTGCTGTATGTAGGTATGTATGTAAAATTTCTGAACATCGGTGGTGACTCTAATGGCAGAATGATTGTCTTGGTAAATAAACAGAAGGGTTTTACTCTGAAAAAGCTCCTGAACTGAGTCTAGCCATTTTTTTGTGTTATTCTGCACCTAGTAAAATAATTTCATTATCTACAAGTGTGTAAACAGTTCACTGGTTGGCCCACCCAGGATTCTCCTGTTCCCGGATTAAGGGATATTCACTTTTACATTCAACAGATCTTTCCTACTGTTCACACTTTTGCAGTCCATTACATGAAAATAGTGTCATTTACTCTGATAAAAAAAAAATAATTACATCTAAACTTCACACATTTTCATAGTGGCCACCTTAAGCAGGTCAGTATCACTGGCCTTTTCTTTTTGTTTTATACTGCTGAATGAATTCCTTCATTGGTGCTAATCTTCACCTCTGCCTGCTGTCATTTTCTGTGTTACCAAAATGGAATCAGGACAAAGGTAGAAGAAAATACATTGCTTAAAAGAAATGATCCACTCAAAATAAACAGGCACAGAGTAAGAAGTCAAGAGTGTAGGAATAAGAACACCAGGCATGGATTGTTTTAAATCTTAGATATTCCCTCTTCACCCTTTGCCCTCTCACTCATTAGAGGCCCAAAAATAGGTGCAGTTTTTAAATACTGCTCTTATAAAGTTAGAAAGTTGATAGAATAACAGGTTTTGAATTAGCTTATATTTTCTGAAGGTTATGAAGTTTGAAACTCAATTGTCTATCATTTTCTGACTTCAGGCTTAAATGATTTTCCAGGAAAAAACACAATTTTATGAGAAACGGATCAAAAATATGAGGCAAAAATCTGGACATTCTGCGAAAACCTGTACAGTGGAGAGGTAGGGGTGGGGGTCATGAAATAAGGTCTCCCAACACCCTTCCTAAGCTGGCAGACACCACACATACCCTTAGCTATCTCAGTCCCTTTATACCCCATATCCACAAAATCGTCCTTCAGGGTCATGATAAATTCCTCAAAATCCTAGTCTTTAACATGTAGCCTAGAGGTCCTTAACATTTGTCCCTTCACCACATTCACAAACACATGGTTAGGATGCATACTGCTATGATAGACAAAACTCTGTAACAATTCTGCCTGTAAAGGCTTGTAATAAGTCTATTACTACCAGGCTCCCTCTTCACCATAACATCCTAATAGGATATCTCAGTATGGGACTTAGTAGCAGTGAACTGTAAAAAGTCTGTAGTGGAGTGAAGATAGCAGATAAATTCATCTAATTCCACTGTGGTGCCAGTCCAAACCATAAAAAGGTCATCCACAAACTGTCAGTAAAATTTTATTTGATGACCTCACAATCTCATACTCAGTACAAACCTACATTCCCATACAGCCATAACTGCATTGGCATAGTTATTGGCACAAGGTGTGCCCATAACTACGCCATGCCTCTGGTGGTAATATTTATTGTCAAATGTAAAAATGTTATGCTCCAAAACCATCTTTTCAACTGTGAACAATGCAAAACCAACCGTCTGTTTCATGAATGCATTAGGCACCATATATATTGTACAAATAAAGGTAACACTGTCAGTGCTTTAGCTAAACAGGATGATGTTCATCGTGTTACACTGCTGCAGTCATTACACTTGGGTTATCCTGCCGTCAGGCGGTCCCACAGTCGGCCAGAGTTCCAAAGTCTTGGTCCGGCATCGGTTGCTGTCACTTCTTCCCTGACGTCAGTGCACCAGGGGTATATAAGATGCATCCGACGCCATTTTCTTCAGTCTTTCTTGCTGCGCGGTGCCCGAAGCAAAAGCAGTTTGCAAGTGCCGGTTGGCCGACTCCTGAGATTTTTGAAGTCGAATTTCAGATAAGCAAGTACAGCATTCTCCTGGACAGTCCTCCATGCCTAAGAAACAGATGCGCAAAATGACCGAAGACCTCATTACTCTAATCAGGGGATGTTCATCGTGCATACAGCTGCAGTCATAACAGATGGGTTATCCTGCCGTCAGGCGGGTCCTCGGTCGGCCGAATTCCAAAGTCTAGGTCCGGCGTCGGTTGTCGTCGTTTCTTCCCTGATGTCAGCGCGGCAGGGGTATAAAAGAGGCAGCCGACGCCATTTTCGTCAGTCTTTCTTGCCGCACGGTGCCCGAAGCAGAAGCAGTTTGCAAGTGCTGGTCGGCCAGCTCCTGAGATTTACGAAAGTATTTCAGCCGAAGTCTTCTTGAAAGCTAAGTATCCCGTTGGGGAAACTTTTCTTGCCTCAGACCGATGTCAGACAAAGTTAATAATTGTATTTCATGTGGGAAGCAAATACCGCATAAGGATTTCCACTCTTTCTGTATACCTTGCTTAGGCCCAGACCACGATGTCTCGGCCTGCCGTTTTTGTGCTAGATTCAACAAGCGCAGTATTAAACGTCGGGCGGAGTTCGCCCTTCACTTTTTTGGCAAAAAATTAAATTATATTATGTCGTTGGATACTCCGACTCCAGTTTTGAGCAAAAAATGCAAAGATAAGGACCGACATACTAGGTCCGCACCACCTACTGAAACTACGCCAAGGCCGACTACCGGTTCTCCGGTACTCAGTGAGGCGCCTACACAGCCCCTGAGTACCGATGACAATGCATTACCGGTGTCTTCAGTACCCGAGGTCGCAGGCTCCTCGGCCCCCATTCCTACTACAGATACCGACGCCACTCCTGGCGGGGAAACTCAGAATTTAGACAGGCCTGCCATTTCTCAAGGGGTCTTCAGGCCTTCCTCCTTCTCTATTAAAGCCTTCACTAAATCTAAAGCAGCCATGAAAACCAAAAAACAGGTTCCTCAGACCCCCTCTCAAGGCACCATGCCTAAAAACAGATGCTTAAAATGGCTGAGGATTTGATTACTCTTATCAGGGTTCTCAACCCCTCTGACAAAAGGCCCAGATTAGAGGAAGACTACCCTTCCTCAGATCAAGCTTCTATTACCTCAGAACTATCTGAGGACCAGGATTATGCCTATTCTCCATTCAAGACTCTGATGCAGAGGAGTCTATTCCCTCGGTCTCCCCCCCGAGGACTTCTCTTTTGGGGAAACCCTGCATACATTGAGGGAACACTTTCACTGGGAAGGCCAAGATTACTCAGATTCCAAGAAAAGGCTCAGGGAATTTCTTCTGCTCCCCCAGCATAGGCCTCTGGCTATCCCTCCTGTTTTAGATATATTGGATGATGTGTACACAGAAGCCAGCCTTAATCCAGATTCTTTGCCTCCAGCTCCTGTTAAACCAGACAGGTATTACCGGGTTCCTGATTCTCACCAGTTCCTATATAAAAGCCATACTGCTGACCCAGAAACAATTTCACAGGGTCCCAAGGGAATTAAGGCCTCTACTGCTAAAAACCCATTACCTTCAGAGAGATTCCAGAGCTTTAGAAAGGTGGGGGGAAAAGGTGTACACCTCGGCCACTTTAACCATGAGGGCATTAAACTGTCAGTTTCATATGTTAAAGTATCAACAGTTTTTGACATCTCAGCTGAAAAGCAAGATGACACAATCAGAACAACCAGAGTGTGTGGTTTTGATGCTTTAGAGGCCTCATGTAGAGCTGCTATTACGGGGTCTGTTATACGTAGGCATGCTTGGCTCAAAGAGAAAACCTTACCAGATCATGTCAAAGCTAAATTATTAGATGCACCTCTTCAAAAAGATGTATTGTTTGGTGTTAAAGCTGAGGGAGGTGCTAAAGAAAATGGAGGAAAAAGCGAAATCAATGCAAACAGTGAAAGATTTCCTGCAGGTACAGCTTCCATGATTCAGCAGAAACTGGCCTTCAAAAAATTGGTCCTTTCCAGCCACGGACAGACCTCAAAGGGGCAGATACAGGCATCCAAGGGTTAGAGGGCAACCTCAAGGATCTTTCAGAGCCAGACAGTGGCAAGCACCAACCCCAAGAGGTGGAGAAGATAGATCACAGTCTTTTAGAAAACAGACACAATGACTTCCCCCTACACCTGCCAAGCAAAGCTTTAATGGCAGCACCCTTGGGCGGAAAACTAACATTATTCTCAAAAAATTGGCATATTGTTACAGAAGACAAATGGATTCTGGACATTATAGACAGAGGCTACAGGTTCCACTTTCACACCCTTCCAAAAATGAGAGGCATGCCAAACCTGCCACAAAATCAAAGGGCAGAGGCACAAAAACAAATTTCAGCTCTCATGGACATGAAAGCAATTCAAGAGGTACCTGCAAAAGAACAAGGTCAAGGGTTTTATTCCAGACTATTCCTGGTACCAAGGAAAGACAAAGATTGGAGACCTATCTTAGACCTATCCATCCTAAACACATATCTACAGGTGCCAAAATTCAAGATGCTCACATTACAGCAGCTTCTTCCCATGCTGGGCAAGGAGTCTTGGCTGGTAACATTGGACCTCAAGGAGGCATACCTGCATGTCCCTATCAGATAAGATTGCAGAAGATACCTCAGATTTCTTGCAGGTTCAACCCATTACCAATTCTCTGCATTGCCCTTTGGCTTATCTACTGCGCCCAGAGTGTTTACAAAATGCCTGGCATCAGTAATCACCTTCTGCAGACTACAAGGGATACAAATCTATCCATATCTGGACGACTGCCTGATCCATGCGGACAGCAAGGACATACTACTGCAGCACCTGGCGTTTGTGATAAAACTGTTGAACTTCCTGGGATACACAGTCAACAAAAAGAAATCAAAACTAATACCCTCTCGACAAATAATTTTCCTGGGTGCCAGCTTGGATACAACCACCCAGATGGCCTACCTCACGCCAGACAAGCAAGGGCAACTGTCTCAATACTTCAGAAAAATGGCAACTTACACCAGGCTAACTGCAAGGAAAGTCCTGCAGGCTCTGGGATTCATGGCATCTTGCATCCTACTAATCCCATGTGCAAAGCTGCATATGAGGAAACTTCAATGGTACCTAAAAAACTTATGGTCTCGCCACAGCTTGGAAGCGATTATACCACTCATTCCATGCCTTCAAAAGGAATTTATGTGGTGGGCTCAAGCTTGCCAAAGAAACACAGGTCTTCCTTTCTGTGTACCTCAAGCAACTCAAATCATCACAACAGACGCCTCAGACTACACCTGGGGAGCACACATGACAGATCAGTGCATTCAGGGAAAATGGACCCGGAAAGAGAAGCACCTTCACATCAACCAAAAGGAAATGCTAGCCGTGCAAAAGGCTATTATGACCTTCAAAGACCTACTGCATCCAGGCCAGCTGTTGATAAGGACCGACAACACCACAGTGATGTGGTACATAAACAAACAGGGGGGAACTCATTCATACCCCCTGTGCAGGCAAGCCATGACCCTGTGGAACACAGCACTGGAATTGCAAATTCAACTACAGGCACAATTCCTGCCAGGAAAGGAAAACACACTGGCAGACAACCTAAGCAGAAATATGACAGAGCCACATGAATGGAAGTTGCATCCTCAAGTTTTCACAAAGATAACTCAGGCATGGGGACAGCCAGACATAGATCTCTTTGCTACCCACAGAAATTGCCAGTTGAAAAAATTTTGTTCAAGGACCTATCATCCACAGGCCTGGAAAGTGGGCGCACTTTCCTTCAGTTGGGCAACATTGACAGTCTATGCCTTCCCGCATCTTCCTCTGCTGCCCAAAGTTCTATTAAAAGCCAGAACAGAGAGGCCGAAAATTATTCTCATTGCGCCAGACTGGCCAAGACAACACTGGTATCCGCTCCTGAAGAGCCTGACACATTCCCCACCATGGATCCTACCTCTAGTTCCTCTTCTGTTGTCCCAGCACAACTACAAAACCCTTCACAGCCATCTCAAAACTCTAAATCTAGCTGCATGGAGAATTCCTTGATTTCCCAACAATTTCTCCTCTCCAAGGATGTGCAGGATGTCATCTTGGAGGCCAGAAGACCTTCTACTAGAAAGGCCTACTCCGCCAAATGGAAACGATTTTGTGCCTGGAATCAAGAAAAGGGACAGAATCCTTGGGTAATAAATATACCTCAAATTTTACAGTACCTAGCTGAGATGTTAAACAATGGACTTTCCTTCTCCTCCATCAAGATCCACACTTCAGCCATTTCTGCACAATACAACACAGATCCTCCTTTATTCTCTCATCCTCTCCTAAGGCAGTTCCTCAGAGGGGCAAAGAATATAAAACCCCCAAGGAAACCACCAGTCCCTGCTTGGGACCTCAACTTTGTATTGGAAAAGCTGACCCTTCCTCCCTTCGAGCCAGCTTCTTCAACAGAGTTACAGTACTTGTCATGGAAAACAGCCTTTCTTCTGGCTATCACCAAAGCACGCAGGGTTTCGGAGCTACAGGCCCTCATGGCTGTGCAACCATTCATCATTTTCCATCAGGACAGAGTTTCCTTACAAACCAACCCTACCTTTATGCCAAAGGTAGTATCCAGTGTAGCTTTGAATCAGACTATCCACTTACCTACCTTTTATCCTAATCCACAAAACAAAGGGGAAAGACTACTACATTCCTTGGACATTCACAGACAACTTCGTTACTATTTGGACAGGACAAAACCATTCAGGAAATCTGAGCAACTCTTTGTGTCCTATGCTGCAGGTGCTCAAGGAAGGGCTATTTCCAAACAGACAATTTCAAAATGGATAGCCCACTGCATACGCTTTTGTTACACATTTCATGGAAAAACTGTGCCTGCATGCATCAGATCCCACTCCACCAGAGACACAGCTACCTCTGCAGCCTTCCTCAGGGGGGTCCCTACCAAGGACATTTTGGAAGCAGCCACCTGGAGTTCAGTGCACATTTTCTCCAAGCACTATCACCTCCCACTATACTCAAAATCTAGAGCGGGCTTTGCCACAGCAGTCCTGCAGGGCATCCTAGCCCCTCCTAGTTCCACTTAGTGCCTACCACCCTTACTTAGCTTTGGGATTCTACCCATCTGTTATGACTGCAGCTGTATGCACGATGAACATAGTACAGTTTTGTACCTACCATAAATGTAGATGTTCGAGTGCTCATACAGCTGCACCCCTCTTAGGACAGGCCTTATGACAAACACTTTTCATATAACCTTTTTGGGGTATTCTTTTATGGTGTATTTGCTTGCAACTACTGTTTTTGATTTATCAACATTGCATCTTTGCATAACATTATGATGTTAAGTTGTCAATCTCGCCTTCATTCTTGCTTGATGGGTTCGGAGCCGATCCTCCGACTCGGCACTTGCTTTAGCTCGAGAACTCCTTTTACCAGCTCGAGGCAGCCCCATATCCCATGATGCAAGGCAGGAAGTACCCAGATCTCGTTTGCCGCTTGGGAGGTCTTCTCTTTACCAGCTCCTGGTAAGTAATTCACATTTGTGACATTTAAGCCCCTTTTAGTTAAAACTAATTGTTTTCATAGTTTAACTTTAAATTTAACTTTTCTGACAGAATTCCCTGTCTCTTTTGAATTTTTTAGTCAGTTAATTCCTATCCCATCCCCTGTTAGGGTGTGTGTGTTGGTGTTTTTACTAAATACCTTTTGGTATTAGTTTAATTTAATTGGACTGGTGTGTGTGTGTTGTGTTAAGGCACCATGTCTAAAGAGAGGGTTTCAGGTTTTAAGAAGTGTGACTCGTGCTGTCAGAAGATGTCTCTGACAGACGGTCACACTTCTTGCCTGTACTGTTTGGGCCCTCTTCACCTGCAGGACTCCTGTGCTATTTGTCACTCCTTCAGCCAGAGAGTCCTGCAGGAGAGAAAAAGTTGATTCTCAGGGGTCTTTAAGCCGGAGGGCTCTCCGGCTAAGTCGGCCCTCAAAGTCAACTAAACCTGCCAAGACCCAGGCTTCTGTTTCTAAGCCTGTGGCCTCGGCTCCGACTCGTAGAGTCGAGATCGCTCGGCTGGAGCCGATTCTGATCCACTAAGCTTTGGCCGATGGCTATCGGTGCGAATCTGCTGACCACTGTGGTGTCGGTTCCAACCGGCTCCGACACCCGTGTACGGGCATCGTCGGCTCGATCGGCTCCGACACCCATGTGGCACAGGCATCGGTGTCGGCTCCGATCGGCTCCGACACCGTTACTTTGGTGGCTGTATCGGCTCCGGCTGGAGCCGATACATCGAGTTCTGTCGGCTCCGGAAATCGGTGCCGACAGGATCAGAATATCGGCTCCGATGGTCCATTCCAGGAAGAGATGGTCTCCTTCCTTGGAGCCGATACTTTCGGCCTGCGCCTCTTCTATCGGGCGGAGCCATCGGAGCCGATCTTCAAGGTCATCCAGGTTGTCAGATCATGACCTAGAGAGAGTGGTCAGTAGATTGCGCAAGTCACAGGTACTGGGCCAAATGCTACACAGTCCGTCTCAGCAGGCGACTGTTGGTCCACACGTTACAGTTCCTCCTTCAACTCTACCCCAGAGCTTGAGTTGGAGTCTTCGGCTTGGTTACTGCTACGGCTGGAGGACGGATACCCCCTTCTGTTCCTTCAGCCCCTACTCTTATCTCCTCTTCCTTAGAGGGATTCGTGGTCGGGCTTCCATGGTCTCCTCCGAGGGGGTGAGTGGCATCGGACCCTTGTCCGTGCCCGCTCTTCCCCTTGGAGCCTCGGCCTTGGTGAGCTCGGCTCCGACATCTGCCTCGAGACTTCCTTCGGTGGCCCCTGGGTTCCTAGCTCTTGGGCGGGCCTCGGACCTGCCTGGGAGGGAGCATTGAGGTGATGAAGAGTGTACTGGCCACTAGTATCAGTCAGCAGTCTCTTCCCGTAGCTCCTCCCTCTATTGTACCTGTTGACATCTCTGCCACTTCTCTTGCTACAGGACCCAGAGATCCTCCGCCTCAGGTTTCCCCATTGAATTTCCCCTCTTCGAGGATTCTCCTGATGTTTGGAGATCCTCCTAGGAAGAGGACTTGTAAGAGGAAGCATGTAGACTCCCGAGTCTGTCACTGGATACTGACTTTGATGAGTCAGAGGGATCCCTAGATCCCCTCTGAGGATGTCTCTTTCTCAGACATCCTAGAACTTCTGAAACAGAGGGAAACTGGCCCACCAACAATCCCTCTGAGGATGAGTCAGTATACCTAGAGGCGTTTGGATCTCGGCCCTCCACCTCCTGGGTGTCTCCGCCTTCGACCCCTTATGCAGGTTATTGCTGAAGCGTGGACAGCTCCTGACTCTGTAGAGCCAGTCCCTAGGAGGCCTTCTAAATTTATAACTGCCCCTAGTGACAAACAATTCCTTACCAAGGGTGTCCCGCTGATGCCATGGTGGTGGCTGCGGCCACCAAAAGGAACTTGCAGATCCTTCTGTGCCCGTCCATCCTCCTAATAAGGACTCTAGGACCATGGATAGGTACGGCAAGCGGATGTTTTCCTCAGCGACCTTTGCTATGCGTTCGCTGAATTATCTTTGTCACTTCACCAGACTCCAGAGAGATATCCTGAAGGAGCTGGGAGAAGTAGTTCAGGATCCTACAGCTGCAGGGGCCCAAGAAAAGATTGCTTCGCAGCTAGGAACCCTCAATTCCATTGCTAACTCCTCCATGCGGCTAATATCTTATGCTGCTGATGGAGCGAGTAGAGCCAAGAGGCACAGGTGTGGCTCTTAGCGCCAAGCCTGGATGCGGCTATGTGATTTTTGGATCCTTTAAGGCGTCCTTCACAAATTCTCCCTTTGATGGGTCAGCTTTGTTTGGCCCTCAGGTGAAGGAAACCTTGACCAGGTGTGAGCAGGACGGCAAGACTCTTTCTGCTGTTGGAGTCGTTTTCCACCCCTTCTAGGCCTTATCCCAAAGGACAGAAGGGTGGGAAAATGTGGTTCCGTAAATCCCAAGGAGTCACGGATTCACGTGGTCAGTTTACCCCTAGAGGCAGAGGGGTAACAACAACAGGCGCGCTCTAGAGGCAGAGGGGTCCAAGAACCAGGGCAACAGGGAGTCTCTTCCTGAGAAGCCTTTTCAGCATCCCTGAGGTGTTGCCCGGCTGTCCCTCCTTGGAGGCAGTCGGGAAGATTATCACTGTACCCAGAAGCCTGGCATTCCCTCACTCAAGACAGATGGGTACAGTCGATCATATCCAAGGGTTACATAATTCCTTTCGAGGAAAGTCCCTTCCCTCAAGTTCCCTTCCAGATGTACCACCGGTCTAAGGGACATTGCAGAGTCAGAAATCAAAACTACTGCAAAAAGAGCCATTCAACCAGTTACAATAGACCATTCAGAGCCGGAATCTACTCAAGGTTCTTTTGGTCCCCAAAAGACGGAGACGGGAGACCAATATTGGATCTCAGCAGACTCAACAAGTCTGTCAGGAAGACAAGATTCGAATGGTCACTCTTCAGTCAATTCTGCCCTTCTTACAGAAGGACAACTGGATGTGCTCAATAGATCTTCAGGATGCACTATCACATCAAAATTCACAGACGCCCAGGAGATTTCTCCGCTTTGCTGGGGTCCAGTCATTTCCAGTTCAGAGCCCTGCCCTTTGGTCTCACTACAGCCCCAGAGTGTTCACCAAATGCATGGCAGTGGTCACGGCTCACCTGAGACGTCAAGGATTCCAGGTGTTTCCAGATCTCGACGACTGGCTCCTGTCAGCCACCACCAGGCATCAGCTTATACAAGCCAGGGATTACACAGTAGACCTTTGTTCTCATTTAGGCATCTCAATCAACTTCAAAAGTCATCCTTATCGCCCTGCCAGTCTATTACCTTCATAGGCTAAATTTAGACACTGTTCGGATGTCAGCTACCCTTACAGAACAAAGAGTTTCAGACATTCAGACTCATGTCAGGATCATTCTGGCCAGCAAGAAAGTACAGGCCAGAATGGTTCTAAAGGTATTAGGTCTCATGGCTGCGGCCATTACTCTTCTTCTCCTGGCTCGATTCTACATGCCTCCTTCAGTGGATGCTGTTCACACAGTGGTCATACCAGCAACTCCCAATGCGTCACCAGATTCTGGTGACACAGACATGCAAACAACATCTTGCTTGGTGGATCACATCGTCTCAGGTTCACCAAGGCAGGTGCTTTGTACCGTCCCCGATAGCCACTGTCACCACGGATGCCTCCCTGATCGGGTGGGGGTCATTATCAGGGCAGGATGGTTCATGGGACGTGGCAACCGTTCGAGTACCATCTGCACATAAATGTCCTGGAGATGAGAGCAGTGCTTTTAACGTTGCAAGCCCTCAACGACTTTCTTCCCGTAGGGACAATTGCAGTCCACACAGACAACATGTCTGTAGTTTGGTATATCAACAAACAGGGCGGAACCAAGTCCTACCCCTTGTGTCGAAGCGCTCAGACTTTGGCAATGGGCAATCTCCTCTCATCGGTTTCTGGTAGCAACGATATCCCTGGGAAAACCAACCTTATAGGGGACAGATTGAGCAGAGCTATCCCCCTGCCCCCCGAGTGGTCTCTCAAGCAAACTATAGCGGAAGAGATTTTTCTAGAATGGGGTCGCCCATGTTGCGATCTTTTGCTACTCCCCAAAACAGCAAATGTCCAGACTTCTTCAGCCTCTTCCCTCTATCAGGCCATCCCCAGAGACGCTCTGACCCAGGATTGGCCCCAGGGACTTCTTTATGCCTTCCTCCATTTCCTCTGATCCCTTAGGTGATCCACAAAGCTACCCGTTTTGAGAGCCAAATTGATTCTCATTGCCCCTTACTGGCCTCGACAAGTTTGGTTCCCGTTCCTCCATCGTCACCTGTTGGCGCAGCCGTGGCATCTGGACCCAGTGCCAGATCTACTGATTCACCAATCCGGTCAGCTGCACAGGTCAATTCCTTCTCTCAACCTCACAGCATGGTTGCTCCACTTCCTTCCTTAGCCAGGCTTCCTTTGATCTCTAACCCAGTTAGAGATATCATAGTAGCTTCACTAAAATCCTCTACCAGGAGGATTTACAGCAAATGGAAACGTTTCTCTTATTGGGCTAAGGCCCAAAATATTGATCCTTTCACTGCCCCTGTTCAGGCAGTTCTGGACTTCTTAGCAGAGATTTTTAATGCAGGCTCCTCTTCTTCAACAGTCAGAGTTCAATTGGCTGCTATTTCTAATTTTCATGTCGGGATAGCAGATCATAATATTATGTCCCATAGACTCTGCAGGGCCTTCTTGAAAGGAATTTTCCTACTAAAACCTCCAATCAGGAATCCTCCTCCTCAGTGGGATCTAAATTTGGTGCTGACATCATTGATTCTTCCCCCCTTCGAGCCAGCTGTTTCTTGTTCCTTGAAATATCTTTCTTGGAAAACTTTATTCCTAGTGGCTATTACATCTGCCAGGAGGGTGTCGGAACTTCATGCTCTTTCAGTTCGACCCCCCTATTTGATTTTTCACAAAGATAGAGTATCTTTGAGAACTAATCCATCCTTTTTACCTAAGGTCGCTTCAAAAAACAATCTCAATCAATCCATTGATCTCCCCGTATTCTTTCCTAACTATTCAGATAGAGCTGAACAAAAGCTACATTATCTTGACGTCCACCGTCAGCTCAGATATTATTTGGACAGAACAAAAAAATTTAGAAAATCTGATCAACTTTTTGTTTCCTATGATAATAAAAAGGCCTTCCTGTTTCTAAAGTGACTTTGTCCAGATGGCTTTCTTCGGTCATCACTGAAATTTATACGATCGGGGAAAACAGCTATGCTCAAAACCTAAAGCACATTCAACTAGGAGTTTAGCTACTTCTACAGCTTTTCAAGCTAGACTGCCTTTGGATACTATTTGTGCAGCGGCCACTTGGGCCACTCCTCACACTTTTGTTTCCCATTACAAATTGGACTTGGCCTCCAGGGACAGAGCCAGTTTTGGCTCTACAGTCCTCAAGAGTTTGTTCCATTGAGCCACCCAGGATAGAGGTGCTAGGGACGGTCCCATCAAGCAGAATGAGCGAGATTGACAACTTAACATTAAGTTATGTACCTACCATAACGTTCCATGTTAGTTGTCTTCTCGCCTTCTTTCTTGACCCTCCTCCTTCCCCCTGGCCTGGACAGACCTTGTATAAGAAACTATTATGCTAAGACCATTCAGACCTGGTCCTTTTTCCATCTGTAAGTTTCTTCTTCCTTTGGGAAGTTTTGTTTATGCTTGGTGTTATTGCCCTTTTGTCAACAAACGAGATCTGGGTACTTCCTGCCTTGCATCATGGGATATGGGGCTGCCTCGAGCTGGTAAAAGGAGTTCTCGAGCTAAAGCAAGTGCCGAGTGGGTGCCGAGGGATCGGCTCCGAACCCATCAAGCAAGAAAGAAGGCGAGAGAAGACAACTAACATGGAACGTTATGGTAGGTACATAACTTCTTATTTGCCTTCCTTCTGGGGGCACCTGACATCTGGGGCAAGAAAAACTGAAGAAAATGGCGTCGGCTGCCTCTTTTATACCCCTGCCGCGCTGACGTCAGGGAAGAAGCGACGACAACCCGGCGGACCTAGACTTTGGAATTCGGCCGACCGAGGACCCGCCTGACAGCAGGATAACCCATCTGTTATGACTGCAGCTGTATGAGCACTCGAACATCTACATTTATGGTAAGTACAAAACTGTACTTTCCCCATCCCCCTCCTGAGAAAAGGCCTAGGCAGGATACAGACTATGATTCCTCTGATCAGGTTTCCATTTCCTCTGATTCCTCTTCAGACCAGGGATGCTCTCTACCCCCCTATGAGGACTCTGATGCTGAAGAATCTATCCCTTCAGCCTCTCCTCCTGAGGATTACTCTTTTGGGGAAACTTTACATACCATGAGGGAGCATTTCCATTGGGAAAGTCAGGATTATTCAGAATCCAAGAAAAGGCTCAGGGACTTCCTTTTATTGCCTCAGCACAGGCCCCTTGCTATTCCACCTGTGTTAGATATTGTGGATGATGTGTCCTCTGAATCCAGCTTATCTCCTGATTCTTTGCCCCCTGCACCAGCCAAGCCAGATAGTTATTATAGAGTCCCTGACTCTCACAAGTTTCTTTATAAAAACCCTTCTGCAGACCCAGAAACCATTTCCCAGGGTCCCAAAGGGTCAAGGCTTCCATTGCAAAAAATCCAGTCCCTTCTAACAGAGATTCTAGAGCATTGGATAGATGGGGGAAGAAAGTTTACACTTCTGCAACTTTAGCAGTAAGGGCTTTAAATTGCCAGTTTCACATGCTTAAGTACCAACAGTATTTAATGGCTCAGTTAAAACAGAAAATGCTTACAAGCTCAGAAGCTACTGACTATAAAGAAATGCAGGATTTATTGCATGCAGTTGAACAGGTGGGAAAACATACTCTGCAATGTGGTTTTGATTCTTTAGAGGCCTCTTGTAGAGCCGCCGTTACAGGTTCTGTGATTCGTAGACATGCTTGGTTAAAAGAACAGAGTTTACCTGATCATGTTAAGGCAAAATTATGGGATGCTCCTTTACAGCATGATACCTTGTTTGGTGTTAAGGCAGAAGAGGTGTTAAAGAAAATGGAGGATAAAGCTAAATCTATGCAAACAGTCAAAGATTTCTTACAGGTACAGCCACCTCGATTTAGCAGAAATTGGCCTACTAAGAATTGGTCCTTTCCAGTGTCAGACAGGCCACAGAGAGGCAGATACAGACGCCCAAGAGGCAGATCTCAACCCCAAGGCTCTAACAGACAATGACAGTGGGGTACCTCAACCCCAAGAGGAGGTGAGGGCAAGTCTCAACCTTACAGCAAACAGTCCCAATGACTTCCCCCTTCGGATGCCAAGCACTTCCCTTTTGGCAGCCCCCTTAGGGGGGAAACTAGCACTTTTTTCTCAAAATTGGCAAACAATCACCCAAGACAAATGGGTTCTGAAGATTGTGTCTCAAGGTTACAGGTTCCACTTTCACACTTTACCAAGGCTAAAAGAAATGCCAAACCTGCCACAAAATCAATGGGCAGAGGCTCAAAAATAAATTTCAGCCCTCATGGACATGAAAGCTATTCAAAAAGTACCACAGCAAGAACAAGGACAAGGATTTTACTCAAGACTCTTCCTGGTTCCCAGAAAGGACAAAGCCTGGAGACCCATACTAGACCTTTCAACTCTAAATACTTACCTGGATGTTCCGAAATTCAAAATGTTGACACTACAGCAGCTTCTTCCCATGCTGGGCAAGAAGGCTTGGCTTGTTACTTTGGACCTCAAAGAGGCATACCTGCATGTCCCTATCAGACAAGATTGCAGAAGATACCTTAGATTCAAAGCTGGTACAATGCACTACCAATTCTCTGCACTGCCCTTTGGCTTATCTACTGCACCCAGGGTCTTTACAAAGTGCCTGGCACCAGTAATTGCATTTTGCAGACAAAAAGGAATTCAAATATATCCATACCTGGATGACTGCCTCATTCAAGCAGAGAGAAAGGACATTCTACTAAAGCATCTGGCGTTTGTAAAAAGGTTGCTAATTTCTCTAGGGTACACAGTGAATGAAAAGAAGTCAAAACTAGTGCCCTCACAACAGATGATATTCCTGGGTGCCAGCTTAAATACAACGGCCCAGATGGCTTATCTCACGCCAGCGAAACAAGGACAACTGACACAATATTTTCAATTGCTGGCAAAAAAGTCCCATCTCCCTGCAAGAAAAATTCTGCAGGCCCTGGGATTTATGACATCCTGCATACTACTAATTCCATATGCCAGACTGCATATGAGGAAATTACAATGGTACCTAAAAAGTGTTTGGACTCAACACTCTCACAGTTTAGAAGCTGTAATACCAATAATTCCCTGCCTACAACAGGAGTTTTGATGGTGGGCGCAGGCATGTCACCTCAACAAGGGTCAGCCTTTCACTCTACCCACAACCAGGCAGACTCTAACAACAGATGCTTCGGATTACACCTGGGGAGCACACATGGCAGGAAAATGTATTCAGGGCAAGTGGACCACAGTCCAGATGCAACTTCACATCAATCAAAAAGAGATGTTGGCTGTTCAAAATGCCCTAACAGCTTTCAAGGACCTTCTGCATCCAGGACAATTATTATTAAAGACAGACAACACCACAGTAATGTGGTACATAAACAAGCAAGGGGGCACTCATTCTTATCCCCTATGCAGGCAAGCCATGACCTTGTGGAACACAGCTCTAACTTATCAAGTTCATCTGCAAGCACAATTCCTGCCAGGAAAGAAAAATACTCTGGCAGACGATCTAAGCAGAAATATCATGGACCCTCACAAATGGAAATTGAATCCACAAATCTTCAGCATGGTAACGCAAAAATGGGGGTGCCCAGACATAGACCTTTTTGCCTCCCCACTGAATTGCCAACTACAAAAATTCTGCACAAGGACCTACCACACACAAGCATGGAAAGTGGATGCTCTTTCTTTCAGCTGGAAAAGCCTGAAAGTTTATGCCTTCCCACCACTGCCTCTACTTTCAAAGGTACTCCTAAAAGCCAGACAAGAAAAACCACAGATGATCCTGATTGCTCCAGACTGGCCACGCCAGCACTGGTACCCAATCTTAAAGAACTTAGCTCAAGGCCCACCATGGGTTTTGCCTCAAATTACACACCTTCTGACTCAACAAAATAATCAGATCCTGCACAGTCAGCTCAAAACCCTAAACCTGGCTACATGGCAGATTCATTAGTCAATCAGGCAACACCTCTCTCTAAGGCTGTTATGGATGTCATTTTGGAGGCCAGGAGGCCTAGCACCAGGAAATCTTACTCAGAAAAATGGAAGAGATTCTGTGCCTGGAACTAGGCACAAAGCCTTGACCCTCTTGTCCCAAACATTCCTCAGATTTTACAATGCTTAACTGAGATGCTGAACAAAGGCCTATCCTTCTCATCAATTAAGATCCACGCCTCTGCCATTTCAGCACATTACAACACGGATCCTCCTTTATTCTCTCATCCCTTGCTAAAGCAATACCTCAGAGGGGCTAAAAACATAAGACCGCCCCGGAGAGCATCAACACCAACTTGGGACCTCAACTTTGTTTTTGAAAAACTGACCTTGCCACCTTTTGAGCCAGCCAATACAGCCAATCTAAAATTTTTATCATGGAAAACAGCTCTGCTCCTGGCAGTAACTTCACCATGAAGAGTCTCAGAGCTGCAGGCATTAATGACAGTGGAACCTTTTATAATATTTCATCAGGACAGGGTTTCTTTAAGGGCAAACCCTATCTTTATGCCAAAGGTGGTATCTAATGTGGCCCTTAACCAAACCATCCATTTGCCAACTTTTTATCCAAACCCCCAGAATAAAGGGGAGAAACTTCTGCACTCTTTGGAGATACACAGGCAGCTACACTTCTACTTGGACAAAACAGAAGCTTTCAAGAAAACAGAGCAACTGTTTGTAGCATATGCTGCAGGATCACAGGGCAAGGCTATCTCAAAGCAGACTATCTCCAAATGGATAGGACACTGTATTCGTTACTGCTACACACAGCATGGAAAATCAGTCCCTAATAACATTAGGCCACATTCTACTAGAGCAACAGCCACTTCAACAGCCTTTCTCAAAGGAGTACCAACCAAGGAAATTTTGGAGGCTGCAACATGGAGTTCAGTGCTACCAAGCATTACCACTTGCCTCTTTACTCTAAATCCAGAGCAGGATTTGCCACTGCAGTTCTGCAGGGCCTCATAGCCAATCCTAACTCTTTATAGACCAGCCACCCAACCTTAGCTTTGGGATTCTACCCAAGTGTAATGACTGCAGCAGTGTAACACGATGAACATTGTACAGTTTTGTACCTACCATAAATGTAGATGTTTGAGTGTTCACACTGCTGCAGTCCAGGTTACCCTCCCTCCATCCCCTCTATCCTAGCTGGACTTATCTATACCTTTCTATCCTATACAACCTTGGTGGTGTATTTGCTTGTAACTGGAGGTATTGTTTTTATTTTTTATATATGTTTTATTAGCAATATGTATTGCCTACCTACTTGGGGGCACCTGACATCTGGGGCAAGAAAAACTAAAGAAAATGGCGTCTAATGCATCTTATATACCCCTGGCGCACTGAAGTCAGGGAAGAAGCGACAGCAACTGACGCCGGACCAAGACTTTGGAACTCTGGCCGACTGCGGGACTGCCTGATGGCAGGATAACCCAAGTGTAATGACTATAGCAGTGTGAACACTCGAACATCTACATTTATGGTAGGTACAAAACTGTACTTTCTTCTTGTTTCACTGTTGCAGTCATAACACTTGGGTAATCCTGACAGGGGTAGCCCTCAGTTGGCCCGAATACCAGAGGCTTAGTATTTCTGCGTCACTTGCTATT
The DNA here is from genome assembly GCF_019279795.1 of Protopterus annectens. NCBI lineage: Eukaryota > Metazoa > Chordata > Ceratodontiformes > Protopteridae > Protopterus > Protopterus annectens. The sequence goes on from NC_056726.1 coordinate 444,584,934, forward strand.
GCTCCAGGACTGATGGCAGGTCGTCTGTGTAATAAAATCAGGCAGCCAACGCCATTACATCAGAGTTTCTTGCCGAGGAACCCAGAGCAGAAGCAGTTGACACGAGTGTTGGTTGGCCGCTACTTGAGTTTTCATTTCCAAATTGAAATTTAAGTCTTCCAAAGCTAAGTACCCCGTTGGGGATCCTTTTTTCTTGCTCTAACCGATGTCAGAAAAAGTTAACAATCGTCTCGCCTGTGGAAAGCAAATACGACACTAAGACTTCCATTCTTACTGCGTCACCTGTTTATGCCCAGACAACGACGTCCCTCACTGTCGCTTTTGTGCATGCCAGAACTATACGTCGTCGGGCCCTTATTGTAGCTAGATATTTTCGCTGTCAGTCCTTGAATTCCGACATGGTTTCGGCAAGCCATCCGACTACCGATCTTCGAAAAAAAGTAAGGATAAAGACAGAGGCAGACCACACAGATCCAAAACTGACGTTGACGCTTCTGTTCAGCTAGTTGTCAGTTCTCCAGTTCTCAGTGAGACACTTTTGCAGCCCTGATGCCCACATATGTGGATTCGCAGGCCACTACAGAGAACCTTTTGGAGTCCGGTATGCTGCAACACTCTTCTTCGACTAGGGATCCTGCAGATGTCTCTACCTTGGATGGGTCCGGAGGCGCTGAGTAAGCACCGGTTTCCGAGGAAGTTTTTCTCACTACCGATACTCAACACAAACCGACGATTCTTTTGTGTCTTCAGTTCTTTCTAAAACTACTGAGTTTCTAAGGCCCAGGGTACGAACTACGCCCAAAAAACTGATGACCCAAGCTCAGGCACCTGCTTCCATGCCTCAATCTCAAATGCTTAAAATGGTGGAAGATCTTAGTGTGCTTATTAGGGGAAGCCAGGCTACCCCTTCTAAAAGAAAGAGACTTGTCCCCACTAGTTTTTTCTGACCAGGAGTCCGACGACTCTGCTTCTGAATATGAAGACATGCAACTCTCTCTGCTTATGAGGATTCTGATGCATTGACATCCATTCCTTCTGCCTCTCTACCCGAGGATTTTTCATTTGGTGAAACCCTACATACTTTAAGGGAGCATTTCCAATGGGAATGTCAGGACTATCCTCAGTCAAAAAAAGAGCCTCAGGAAATTCTTAGATTTAATACAGCACATACCTTTAGCCATTCCTGCTGTTCTGGATGTGGTGGAGGATGTTTTTATGGAATCCAGTTTGACTCCTGACACCCTTTCTCCTGCTCCCAGGAAACATGACAGGTACTACAGAGTCCCTGACTCTCACAAATTCCTTTTCAAAAATCCTACTGCTGACTCAGAGGTCATCTCCCAAGGACCTAAAGGAATTAAAGCAACATAAGCTAGGAATCCCACCCCCTCAGACAGGAATTCCCAAGCTTTAGACAGATGGGGTAAAAAAGTATACATCTCTGCAACTCTTGCTATTAGAGCACTAAATTGTCAGTTCCACGTGATGAAATATCAGCAGCATACCATGGAACTCCTCAAACAAAAAATATCTTCCTTTCCTGCTTGTGCAAAAAGTAAAGAATTACAAGAGCTTATGCATTCTGCAAGCCAAGTTACCAGGCACACCTTGCAATATGGCTTTGATGCCCTAGAAGCATCTTGCAGGGCAGCAGTCACTGGTTCTGTCCTTAGAAGGCATGCTTGGCTTAAGGAACAGACCTTGCTAGACCATGTCAAATCAAAATTATTGGGCGCACCATTGAACAAAGACAATTTGTTTGGCACCAAGGCAGAAGAGGTCTTAAAAAAGATGGAAGAAAAAGCTAAATTTATGCAGACAGTTAAAGAATTTTTACAGGTCCAGCCTCCGAGGTTCAGTAGGCATTACCCTTCCAAGCACTGGTCCTTTCTAGCCCCCTCCAGGCCAGCTCAGCCCAGACCCAGGGGAAGCAGACCCCCCCCAGACAGCAGTCTCAGGGAATGCAGAGATCTAAGCAATGGAGTTCCTCCTCTTCAAAAACAGGGAGTGTTAAGCCACCCCCTTATGGTAAGAACTCACAATGAGTTTACACCTCCACCCATTACCTCTGCCCACCTGCTTGTGCCCCTAGGAGGAAAACTCTCCTTCCATGCAAACAACTGTGCCTCTATTACCATCGACCGATGGTTCCTCAACATAGTGTTCCAGGGATACAAATTTTATTTTCACACTCTGTTAACCCCAAAAGGGTTCCCAGATCATCCTCCAAACCAGTGGGCAGGGGCCAAAAACAAGTCCTTTCCCTGCTCTCCATGAGGGCAGTACAGCATGTTCCTGCAGACCAGATAGGCCAAGGTTTCTATTCCCGACTCTTCCTGTTACCCAGAAAAGAGGGCATCTGGTGCCCAATCCTTGATTTATCTATTCTAAACACCTTTCTGGTGATACCAGAATTTAAAATGCTCACCCTCCAGCAGCTTCTTCCTATGCTTTCCAAGGATGCTTGGTTAGCCACTCTAGACCTAAAAGGGGCTTACCTACACGTCCCAATCAGGGAATCTTGCAGGAAATATCAACGTTTCAGAGAAGGATCTATGCACTTTCAGTTCTCTGCTCTTCCCTTTGGCTTATCCACTGCTCCCAGAGTTTTCCCAAAATGCCTGGCTCCAGCCATTGTGTTTTGCAGACAAAGAAATATTCAAATTTACCCCTACTTAGGCGATTGCCTGATTCAGGCAGACAGTCAGGAAAAGCTGTTACAGCAACTGACCTTTGTAAAGGACCTACTGACCTCCCTGGGGTATACTATTAATGAAAAGAAGTAAAAACTAGTCCCCACACAAAAAAATTGTATTCCTGAGAGCAGGCCTGGACACAGCATCCCAGATGGCATTCCTTACTCCAGAAAAACAAGCCTACCTGACAGGCTACTTTTCTCAACTAGCCACCAGAACCCAGTTATCCACAAGGAAAATCCTGCAAGCTCTAAGGTTCATTGTCTCCTGCATTCTATTCATTCCATATGCCAGACTGCATATGAAGAAACTACAATGGTACCTAAAAAGCCTTTGGTGTCAACACTCTCAAGACCTGGAAACTATTATACCAATGATACCCTGTCTATGGAAAGATTTTCTTTGGTGGGCAGAATCTTGCAACCACAACACGAGACTTCCCTTCTCACATCCCCGCACCGCCCAGACCCTCGCCACAGATGGATCAGACTATGCCTGGGGTGCACATCTGGATGGCAGGTGCATTCAGGGCCATTGGAGCCCAAATCAAATACATCTGCACATCAACCAAAAAGAGATGCTAGCTGTTCAGCGCACCCTGACAGTTTTCAGACACCTACTCTCCCCGGGGCGTCTACTCATCAAAACAGGCAACACCACAGTAATGTGGTATATCAACAAGCAGGGAGGGACTCACTCTTATCCTCTTTGCAGGCTCACCATGACCCTTTGGCACACGGCCACAGCCATGCACATACACCTGCTAGCACAATTCCTGCCAGGCTCCTTAAACTCTCTGCCAGACAACTTAAGCAGAAACCTGCTAGAACCACATGAGTGGCTGCTAGACCACAGAACCTTCACTCTTGTACCCAGAAATGGTGCACCCCAAAGGTGGACCTCTTTGCCTCCCACTCCAATCATCAGCTCGGCACCAGGGAACCTCACAGCAAGGCCTGGAATGTGGATGCTCTATCCTTCCAATGGGTAAACCTTTCAGTCTATGCATTTCCCCCTCTACCACTCATTTCAATGGTACTGCTCAAAATAAGGGAGGAAAAACCAAGGGCAATCCTGATTGCCCCAGACTGGCCACACCAGCACTGTCACCCCTGCCACCATGGCACCTATCTCAGATTCCAACACTCCTGACCCAGAAGAATAGAGAATTCATGCATCCCCAATTGCAGGCCCTCAAACTGGCAGCTTGGCTTATTCCCTGACCTCTTCTCAAGCTGACAGCCTAAGCAAACATGTCCTAGATGTTATACTTGAGGCCAGACGCCCCAGCACTAGAAAATCCTATGCTGACAAGTGGAAAAGGTTTTGCACCTTGATCCAGGCTAAGGGAGCCGAAACAGCACAGCCCTCCCTACCTCTCATCCTGGATTGCCTAGCAGACCTACTACACAGGGGTCTATCCTTCTCTTCTATTAAAATTCATGCCTCGGCCATCTCTGCTCATTACAGCACAGAGCCACTTCTCTTCTCACACCCTCTCATCAAACAGTTCCTAAGAGGGGCTAACAACTTAAAGCCACCCAGAAGAGCTCCTACCCCAGCTTTGGACCTTACGTTTGTGTTGGAAAAGCTCATCCTACCCCTCTTTGAAACTGCAGCTTCAGCAGAGTTAAAATTCCTCTCTTGGAAAACAGCCTTGCTTCTGGCCATCACTTCAGCTAGAAGAGTTTTAGAGCTACAAGCACTCATGGCTGTAGAGCCCTTCATCATTTTCCATGCTGACAGGGTCTTCCTCAGGACTAACCCATCTTTAATGCCTAAAGTGGTGTCCAGTGTGGCTCTCAACCAATCCATTCATTTGCCCACCTTTTTCCCTAACCCACAAAACAAGGGGGGAAGGATTCTGCACTCTCTAGATGTGCACAGGCAGCTCAGATTCTATCTAGATAGGGCTAAATCTTTTAGGAAAACTGACCAATTGCTAGTCAGCTTCGCAGCAGGAGCAGAGGGCAAGACCATATCCAAACAAACAATCTCCAAATGGATAGCACACTGCATCCATTTCTGCTACAAACATCAAGGAAAACCGCCCCCAAAGGGGGCCAGGATGCATTCCACCAGGGCAACCTCCACTTCTGCAGTTTTTCTCAGAGGGGTCCCCACCAGGGACATACTGGAGGCTGCAACATGTCATACCTTCACCAAGCATTACCACCTGCCTATCTTCTCCAAATCCAGGGCAGGCTTTGCCACCGCAGTCTTGCAGGGCATCCTAGCCAGCCACCAGTCTTCTTGACTGCCTCCACCCTTTTCTTTAGCTTTGGGAATCAACCCAAGTGTGATGACTGCAACAGTGAAACACGAGGAACATAATACAGTTGTGTACACTTACCGTAAATGTAGATGTTCGAGTGTATTCACTGTTGCACTCCTGATTTCCCATCCTACATCCCCCTTGTCTCTCTCTCTCTCTCTCTCCCTCCCTCTCTCCTTACTGGGAATTTTTGGTGTTTACTTTCTACTGGTGGTGTTCTTCCACCATAACCTAGCTCTTTATTTGGGGGCTCCTGACAGTTGGGGCAAGAAAAACCTGATGTAATGGCGTTGGCTGCCTGATTTTATACCACTGACGACCTGACGTCAGTCCTGGAGCGACAGCAACCAACGCAGAAATACTAATCCTCTGGTGTTCGGGCAAACTGAGGGCTACCTTTGGCAGGATAACCCAAGTGTGATGACTGCAACAGTGTATACACTCAAACATCTACATTTATGGTAAGTATACACAACTGTACTTTCAGATGCAAGGTATTGCACATAGATTTTCTTTTATTGTGTTAGATGTTATATATGAGAATGCTAAGTTAGGCAACATTGAAAATGAAACTGAGAGATGTGAAGCAAGATGGATAGCCAAACTATGTTCTCATATGGGGTTAGGCATAAATGAATATGTACCCTTGAAACCTGTTTGAAAGCTAGAATGAGAAAGAAAAAGTAATGATGTTCTTTGTGTTTCACTGTTGCAGTCATTACATTTGGGTAATCTGCTGGCAGGTTGCCCTCAGTCGGCCTGAATAACAAAGTCTTATGTCCTGCGTCGGTTGCTGTCTCCTCTTCCATGACGTCAGGTCGTCAGGGGTATAAAACATACAGCTGATGCCATTTTAATCTGTCTTTCTCGCCACGCGGTGCCCAAAGCAGAAGCAGTTTGCAAGTGCCGGTCGGCCGACTCCTGAAATTTTCATTTTCAAGTTTCAGAACCGAAGTCTTCAAACTAAAGCCAAGTACCCCGTTGGGGAAACTTTTTCTTGCTCTTACCGATGTCAGTAAAAGTTAATAATTGCATTACTTGTGGGAAGCAAATACCTCATAAGGATTTTCATTTGTACTGTATCCCTTGCCTAGGCCCTGATCACAACATGCCTTGCTGTCAGTTTTGTGCTAAATTTAACCAACGCACTGTTAAGCGTCGGTATATTTTTGCTTCTAAATATTTTGGTTCAGGATTTAACTACCCTGAAATGTTGTTGGTTAGCAATCCGACTACCAGAATTCACAAAAAACACAAGGAAAAAGACAGAGACAGACTGTCGAGGTCCAAAACTGACGAAGAAGCTTCTCCTAAGCCAGTCGCCGGTACTCAGTGAGGCACTTTCGCAGCCCCTGATTCCCACTACTTTTGAGTCGCAGGCCTCTACTGAGACCCATTCAGAGTCCGGTATGCAGCGAGATTCTGCAAGTATTGAACTCGCGGATGTCTCTCCCTTGGATGGGTCCGGAGCCGCTGTGCAGGCACTAGTTTCTGAGGGTGTTTTCAGGCCTCAACATTTTTATATTAAACCGATGCCATCATCAAAAACAAGGTCAAAATCAACTTCTTTGTCTAAAAGACTGACGCATGAACCACGTGCTCAAGCCCCTATGCCTAAAAAACAAATGATCAAAATGGCTGAATATTTAATTTCCTTGATCAGGCCGCCCCCCCCTGCTAAGAGGCCTAGGCAAGGCACTGATTATGAATCTTCAGATCAGGTTTCCATTTCTTCTGATTCCTCTTCTAATCAAGAATTTTCTATTCCACCATATGAAGACTCTGATGCAGAGGAATCCATCCCATCTGCATCTCCTCCAGAGGATTACTCTTTTGGAGAGACTTTGCATACTTTAAGGGTACATTTTCACTGGGAGAGTCAGGACTTCTCAAAATCAAAAAAGAGGCTTATGGATTTTCTTCTTCTTCCTCAGCATAGGCCTTTGGCAATACCTCCTGTATTAGACATTGTTGATGATGTGTTCTTGGAATCAAGCATGGCTCCTGATTCCCTGCCTCCAGCTCCTAGTAAGCCAGACAGATATTACAGGGTTCCTGACTCCCACAAATTTATTTTCAAAATTTCTGCTGCTGATCCTGAGACTATTTCTCATGGTCCCAAGGGTGTTAAGGCTTTTACAGCCAAAACTGCTACCCCTTCTGATAGAGATTCCAGGGCGCTGGATAGATGGGGTAAGACAGTTTATACGTCTGCAACTTTGGCAATCAAGGCTTTAAACTGCCAGTTTCATATGCTTTCATATCAACAGCATGTTATGGGCTTACTGAAATGGAAATTGATGTTGATTTCTGATTGTATGGAAAATAGAGTTACAGGATTTATTGCATTCAGCAGAACAAGTTGGAAAGCATACTTTGCAATGTGGTTTTGATTCCTTGGAGGTCTCTTGCAGGGCCACCATACGTAACTGGATCTGTGATAAGAAGGCATGCCTGGCTCAAGGAGCAAAATCTGCCTGATCATGTTAAAGCTAAATTGTTGGATGCCCCTTTACAGCATGATAGTCTGTTTGGTAATAAGGCAGAAGAGGTTTTAAAGGAAATGGAAGACAAAACTAAATCTATGCAAACTGTAAAAGATTTCTTGCAAGTGCAGCCACCCAGGTTCAGTAGGCACTGGCCTACGGAGAACTGGTCCTTTCCTGTGTCCAACAGAGCCACTCAGGGCAAACCCAGGCGCTCCAAAGGCTCCAGATATCAATCACAGGGATCTTACAGGTCAAAGCAATGGGGTGCCTCCACCTCCAAATCTGGAGGTAACAAAGCACAACCCTACAGTAAGCAGTCTCAATGACTTTCCTCTACCATTTCCAAGCACTTATCTTTTGGCAGCCCCCTTGGGAGGAAAACTAGCACTTCATGCTCAAAATTGGCATTTATTTACCCAGGACAAGTGGATATTAAACATAGTATCCCAGGGGTACAGATTTCATTTCCACATGTTGCCAATTCCAAATGTATGGCCAGATCTGCCACCAAACCAGTGGGCAGAGGCCCAGAAACAAGTCATGTCCCTCATGGATATGGGGGCTATTCAGTCAGTACCAGAAAAGGAAAAAGGACAAGGATTTTATTCAAGGCTTTTCCTGGTACCCAGAAAAGACAAATCATGGCGTCCAATTCTGAACACATTCCTGAACATTCCAAAATTCAAAATGCTGACTTTACACCAGCTGCTGCCTATGCTAGGCAAGAATGCCTGGTTGGTAACTCTGGACTTAAGAGGCATACCTGCATATCCCAGTAAGGGAATCTTGCAGAAGATACCTCCGCTTCAAAGCAGGCTTTTTGCATTACCAATTCTGTGCACTGCCCTTTGGCTTATCTACTGCGCCCAGGGTCTTTACAAAGTGCCTGGCACCAGTAATTGTATTCTGCAGACAAAGAAACATTCAAATGTATCCTTATCTGGATGATTGTCTCATTCAGGCAGAGGACAAGGACACTCTTCTTCAACATCTGGCGTTTGTGAAAAGGATTCTAGCATGCCTAGGGTACACCATAAACGAAAAGAAATCACAACTGGTACCCTCTCAAATAATTACATTCCTGGGTGCAAGCTTGAATACAACTGCCCAGATGGCTTACCTCACGCCAGACAAACAAATGCAATTGACAACATACTTCAAACAAATGGCAACAAAAACCCAGCTATTTGCAAGACAAATTCTGCAGGCTTTGGGATTCATGGCATCCTGCATTCTACTAATTCCATATGTGAGACTGCATATGAGGAAACTTCAATGGTACCTAAAAAGCTTATGGAGTCAACATTGTCACAGCCTGGAAACAATGAATGTGAGAGTGTTCAATCTCGCCTTTGTTCTTACACATGGGTTCTGCAAGCTCTGCATCGAGAAGAAGCTCGAGGACATCTAATACCCACAATCCCCTCTGCCTTTACCTCAGATCTAGTTTGCTGCTGCATCGCTGGAGGCTAGCTCGAGGGTTTTCAGATAAGATTTAACTTTCTTTTTGTTAAATTTTCAAGAGAACTTGTTCAAAATCACTAGTTATTGTATTTAGTGTATGGTGTGTGTGTAGAGAGAGAATTTCACTTAGTTTAACTTCTTTAACTGGTATAGAGTTTTTCGGGGCCTACCACCCCTACTTGGATTGACAAACGGACTGACATATCTACCGGATTTGACCCTTTTTTCTCCGGATTGACTGTTACTGGACTTGACTTTTTTCTCTTTCTTCAAAATGTCTGAGAAAATGAAATCTGGATTCAAACGTTGCCAGTGTGGCCAAAAGATGTCGGTCACGGACAACCACAGTTCCTGTGTCTACTGCCTTGGCCCTCTCCACTTACAAGAGGACTGTTCTATTTGTCACTCTTTTAGTGGGAGGGTCATGACAGATAGGCGCAGGAAACTGATGGACAGAGGTTTGTTGAAACCCTCTTTCCAGGAGGCTCTGGATGCTTCAGACCAGGCATCCAAATCCTCGAAGCCCAAGTCATCGGCTCGAGCTCTTGATTCCACAGACTTGTTCAACTGTTGGCAGTTTCGAGCCTCGAGTCTTGGAACCGTGACGGAGCTCCCTCCACCCTCTGTTGAGGTCGGCTCCGTCTTCGATCCCTTCGACTCGTTCTTCCAGGCCCCTTTCCGACACCGATGTGGACCGTGTGGTGCAGAAATTGATGGAGCATACGGCCCTCCAAGCTTATCTCGGTCTCCTCTCAGTTGATGTCGAGACTTGAAGGCCTGCCACTATCTCCATCTGTTCCTCCTCCGAGACCTGTCCAGTCTTCGGAGCCGGAAGAAGCTGAACTGATGATTGTGGAGCCCTCGGTGCCAGAATTTTCTCGGTCGGCACCACCTCGACTCCATCCGATCGGTACTGGAGTCGGGCCGAAGATCCATCCTTGGTTCCGAGTCGGACCGAGGATCGACTCGGTTCCGTCCTCGGGTCGGTGCCTTCGTTCCTGTTTCAGGGATTCTTCCCATTTCTTCGAACCGGGAGATACCTCGACTCGGGACCGGGGCCTCGACCTCATGAGGAAGGTGTTGTCTACCCAGACAACCACATCAGCAGGAACAGCTTCTCCTCCCCACAAAGGACCGTTATCCTCCTCTGCACCCACGGCCACATCCAAGCCGGGCACCAGTGTCTCAGCCACCCCTGGGTGCCCCTCTTCCTCGGAGGCTTCTTGGATGCTCCCCAGTCCCTAGGAAAAGATTGTGTAAGAGGAGACACTTGGATTCCCCACAAGAATCCTTGACATCTGATACTGACTTAGATGAGTCAGAAGGGTCCCCTAAGTCACCTTCAGAAGATGTCTCCTTTTCTGACATCTTGGAGATCCTAAAACAGAGAGGTGACTGGCAATCCCTTCCCCCTTCTGAGGATGAGTCAGTTTTGCTGAAGGCATTTGGTGCTCGCCCTTCCTCCTCCTGGGTCACTCCGCCTTGATGAGTTAATGGAGTTGATTGCTCTGGAACCAGTAAGCCAAATAACACAGGACAGGCTTACTCACCAGATGTGTCTTCCTCATCTGTCCATCCGCCTAACAAAGATTCTAGGACCATGGACAGATACGGAAGCGCATTTTCAGTTCAGCGGCTTTCTATGCTCCTGAACTACTTGACTCATTTTACACGCTTACAGAGGATCTAGTCAAAGAGTTGGGAGATACCCTCCAGGGTACTACAGATGCTGCTGTTTCAGAGAAAGTTACAGCACATCTCAACACCCTTACATCCATTGTAAACTCGTCCATGAGGCTGATATCCTACGCAGCGAAGGATCCCTGGATGGAAGCCTTCAAGCATTTGATGGAGCCACACTTTTTGGCCCTAAAGTAAAGGAGACCCTTACCGGTGTGAACAGGAGGGAAAGACTCTGTCTGCTGTCGGAGTCCGTTTTTCCACCTTTTCCACCCAAACCCCAAAAGGCAACGTGGTGGGGAAATGTGGTTTTTGAAACCCCAAGATCTCTTCCCCAAACACAGGATGTACCCCCTCTAGAGGCAGAGGGGGCAGAGGTGGAAGACGCCGCCCTGGCGAAACCAAGGTGACAGGGATAACCTCCCTGGCAAACCTTTTCAGCACTCCTGAGGCCCGACTGTCCTGCTCTGGAGGCAGTCGGGGTCGCTAGCTTTATACCCTCAGGCCTGGCAAAACCTTTCTTCAGACAATTGGGTAAAAGCGTTGTTACCAGAGGTTACAAAATCCCATTTCTATCCACACCCATTCCAAAGAAAACTCCCAGATGTACCACCCCATCTGAGACCCAGCAGCTACAGAAATTTCAAAGCTGCTAGAAAAAAGTCATCCAACCAGTCCCAGCGGACCAAATAGGATTTGGAACTTACTCAAGGTTCTTTTAGTTCCAAAGAAAACAGGGGACTGGAGGCCGATTCTGGACCTAAGCCATCTCAACACCTTTGTCAAGAAGGAAAAGTTCAATGGTCACGCTTCAATCGATCCTTCCATTCTTACGGAAGGCGACTGGATGTGCTCGATAGATCTGAAAGACGATACTACCACATCAAAATGGCCAGGGCGTCCAGGGATCATTTGGGAGCCAGTCACTATCAGTTTCGAGCCCTGCCCTTTGGTCTGACTACAGCCCCCAGGGTCTTCACCAAATGCATGGCAGTGGTAGCGTCTCATCTGAGGCGCCTAGGATTCCAGGTGTTTCCGTATCTGGACGACTGGCTCCTGTCTGCCACCACCAGGCGTCAACTGATACAAGCCATTACACCCTACAACTTTGTACACACCTTGGAATTTCAGTAAATTTCGAAAAATCTTTGCTACAGCCATCACAGCATATCTTATTCATAGATACGCACCATTTAGTTCTAAAACTTCCTACAGAAAGAATAGTAGCACTTCAAATCAACATTTCCTTCTGCTGTCATCCAGAAAGTCACCGGCAAAAATTGTTCTGAAAGTCTTGGGTCTCATGGCAGCTTCTCTCATTGCGATACCATTGGGAAGACTGCACATGAGAGTGCTACAATGGCTTCTGTTTGCACAATGGTCATTCCAACAACTTCCACTGACTCACGAAATATTGATAACGAAAACATGCAAATCACACCTAATGTGGTGGTTACAGACTTGCAACCTATCCAGCGGAAGACCATTTGTGCTACCCTGATAGGGTGGGGGCATCTTTCAGGGACAGACAGTCCAATGGACCAATCTGGAGTACAATCTGCACATCAATGTTCTGGAGTTGAGGGCAGTGTTTTGGCGTTGCAACACTTTGCTCCCCTTCTTCCTCCAGGGACCATTGCAGTTCAGACAGACAACATGTCCGTAGTCTGGTACATAAACAAGCAAGGGGAACCAGGTCTTACCAACTATGCAGAGGCCATGAGAATTTGGCAATGGGCAGAGTCCAGGTCATCCAACGCCATAGCCGACAGGCTGAGCAGGGCAATACTATTGCCTCACGGTGGTCCCTCAAACAGTTGGAAGGATTTTTCGCAAATGGGGCCAGCCATGAACGCCAAATGCAGGAGCTACTTTGCCCTATTAGAAGTCCCCAGGGACGCCACGCCACGATTTTTTGGCGGTCTCCTTTATGCTTTTCCTCCATTTCCCTGATTGCAAAGTTTCTACAGAAAGCCAACAACCTTCAGAGGACTATTATTCTCATTGCTTCTGGCCTCGTCAAATTTGGTTCCCTTTCTATTGCATCACCGCATTGGGACCTTGGATGCTGGACCCAGAGCCAGATCTACTGACTCACGAGTTCCTCACCCATCTCTAGAATCTCTCCATCTAGCAGCTTGGCTGCTCCTTCCTAGCCAGGTTGGTTCCCTTACATCGGTTCAAGATATTTTAGTAGCTTCTCATAAAGTTTCCACTACAAAGACTTACACCAGTAAGTGGAAAGTCACATCATTTGGACCCTGTTATAGCTCCTAAACAAGGTTTTAGAGTTCTTGACTGAACTATTTCATGAAGGAGCTTCCCAGCTACTTTAAGAGTACAGTTAGCTGCCATTTCTAACTATCATGTAGAGGAATGTGGTGCCTATTATGGCTCACAGACTTTGTAAAGCCTTTTAAAAGGTTCTTTTCATATCAGACCACCAGTCAGAAGTCCGACATCACCGTGGAATTTGAACCTGTTGCTCTCTAAATTGATGTTGCCACCCTTTGAACCAGCCTCAAGTTGCACATTGAAATTTTTGTCATGGAAAACTTTATTTCTAGTGGCCATTACATCTGCTAGGCAGTGTCTGAGCTTCAGGCCCTTTCTGTCAAACATCCTTATTTAATATTTCATTCTGACAGAGTATCCCACTAATCCATCCTTTCTCCCCAAAGTTTGTTCTTCTAGTAATATTAATCAGTCCATTGAATTACCCACCTTCTTTAAGAACCACTCTAATAAATTGGAGTATATGTTGCACAAACTGGACGTCCATAGACAACTCAGATTTTATTTGGATAGAACAAAAGATCACAGGAAATCTGATCAACTAATTCTAGCCTTTGCTGACAGCAGAAAGGGTCTTGCAGTTACGAAACTAACTCTTTCTAAATGGCTAACTGACTGTATCACATATGTTTATGAGGCCTCTGATCAAACATTATCAGCAAAACCCAAAGGACATTCCACCAGATCAGTTTCTACATCTTTACCACTAGACACTATTTGGCTGCTACTTGGGCTAAACCACATACATTTATCTCTCATTACAAAGTGGACAGGGTTTCTAGGGATAGGGCAACCTTTGGTTCCACTGTGCTCAAGAACGTTCTCCCTTGAGTTCCTCAGGATCATGGAGCTACTACCCATGTGTAAGAACAAAGCAGATTGAACACTCTCACATAAAGAAGTTATGTCCTTACCATAACGCTCCATGTGTTCATCTCCCACCCTTCCCACCCTTAGGAAGGATTTGGTGCCTGGTCTGGAGTATTCTCCTTCTGCTGTTGCAGTATTAGTGTTACTATCATACCCTTGGTATGTTTGTATATATGTACTTTTATGTATATAGTTTGGCATGTGTGCTTATGTCTTGCAAACTAGATCTTTGTGGGTATTAGATGTCCTCGATCGATGCAGAGCTTAACCCATGTGTAATAACCAAGGCGAGATGAACACTCCACATGGAACGTTATGGTAAGGACATAACTTCTTTTTCCTCTCCTTCCCTATCTGCAGCAGGAGTTTCTTTGCTGGGCAGAGACATGTCACCAAAACAAGGGACTGTCATTTATTCCACCCCCTGCCACCCAAACCCTAACTACAGATGAATCAGACTATGCTTGAGGGGCCCACCTGACAGGGAGATGCATTCAGGGCAAATGGAGCTCGAACCAAATGCATCTACATATCAACCAGAAAGAAATGCTAGCAGTTTAGAATGCTCTGACAGCCTTCAAGGACTTACTTCATCCAGGACAACTACTGATAAAGATGGACAACACCACAGTTATGTGGTACATAAACAAGCAGGGGGGTACCCACTCCTACCCCCTTTGCAGAATAGCCATGGCCTTGTGGAACACAGCCTTGACTTACCAAATACATCTTCAAGCTCAATTCCTGTCAGGAAAGCAAAATACTCTGGGAGATGACCTAAGCAGAAATCTTATGGACCTGCATGAATGGAAACTGGATCCACAAATCTTCAGCATGTTAACACAAAAATGGGAAAGCCCAGACATAGATCTATGTGCCTCTCCCCGAAACTATCAGTTGGACAAATTCTGCACAAGAACTCATTACAAAAAAGCATGGAAAGTGGATGCTCTATCCTTCAGCTGGAAAAACTTATCAGTATATGCCTTTCCCCCTCTGCCTGTACTCTCCAAGGTCTTACTAAAAGTCAGACAGGAAAAAACAAAAATGATTCTAATTGCTCCGGACTGGCCTCACCAACACTGGTATCCGCTTCTAAGGAATATGTCACACCTTCCTCCTTGGTACTTGCCTCAGACACCTCACCTATTGTCTCAGCAGAACTATCAAATTCTACACACTCAGCTCCAAACTTTGAATCTTGCGGCGTGGCTAATTTTACCAACCACATCTCTCAGTAAACTTGTGATGGATGTCATTTTGGAAGCCAGAAGGCCTAGTACTAGAAAATCTTATGCTGATAAATGGAAGAGATTCTGTGCTTGGAACCAAGCACAAGGAATAGACGCAGCAAAGCCCAGTATTCCTCAGATTATACAATACTTAACTGAGATGCTTGACAAGGACCTATCTTTTTCTTCAATAAGAATCCATGCCTCTGCCATCTCGGCTCAACCTGGTTAAGGAACTCTGAGTCTTTGGTGGAGTACTTGCCTAAGGAGGAGCTAGATAAAGTTTCTCTGAAGCTGACCACTCTCACTTCTCTGGCAAACTCTTCCATGAGGCTTGTTTCCCATTCAGCAGAATGATCCTTAAGGGCAGCCGGCACTGGCATTTTGATACTTAGACATGCATGGATGAGGCTTTGTGATTTTGCGGAGCTCTTTAGGGCGTCTTTTATTAACATCCCTTTTGATGGTTCTTCCTTGTTTGGACCATCAGTTAAGGACACCCTGATCTGCAGCATGCAAAAAGGTAAGACCTTGTCTGCGGTGGGTATCAAGTTTTCCACCCCTCGATGATCCTAGTCAGGGCAGGGGATCAATAAGGGGCTAGAGAACTTGGTTCCGAAAATCACAAGGTTCCTTTCCTGGTCAAAGCGGACAGTACTCCTCCAGAAGCAGAGGAGGGTGCTTTAATCGGAGATACTGCTCGCAAAACTAGTGCTTTAGGGAACCCTTTTCTGACAAGCCCTTTCAGCACTCCTGAAGAGCTGCATGACTATCTGGTTCTGGAGGCAGTCTGGGGCCGTTTTACCTTGCACCCAGGCACCTGGGCCCAAATAATGGCAAATGCTTGCGTTCAAAGTATAATATCCAGAAACTATTACATTCCCTTTTCTCTAACCCCTCCAAAAATTCTAACGAAGCTCTGCAATGTTCCACCCAGACCGAAGGAGTTGGCAGTTCTAGAAATTAAAAAAAAGTACTGCAAAAGAGAGTCATCCAAGAGGTCCCAGCCGAACAGAGAGGATCCGGAAGTTAGTCCCATTTCTTTTTGGTGCCAAAGAAAACAGGGGACCCAAGGCTTATCCTAGACCTAAGCAAACACAATTTATATGTAAAGTAAGAGAAGTTCCGGATGGTGACAGTTCAGTCTGTCCTTCCTTTACTAAGGATAAATGATAACTGTGTGGACTTGAAGGACATGTACTATCACATAAAAATTGAAAGGCACTCCTGAAGTCACCTACGCTTCCACATGGTAGCCAGTTACTTCAATTCAGAGTCCTGCCATTTGGTCTCACCACAACCCCCCCAGGTGTGTACCAAATGCATGGCAGTGGTCACAGCTAATCTCTGACTGCAAGGGTTTCAGGTATTCCCATATCTAGACGATTGGCTCCTGACTGCCCCCACCCAGCATCAACTATCTCAGGCCAGGGACCTCTCTACTGGATATCCCACATCCTAGGGTTCACCATAAATCCAGAAAAGTCGCAACCATTGCTGCTACAAACTTTGGAATTCATCTCCATTATGCAGGTAGCTTCCTTGCCCCAACATCGCTTCAGCACTTTGACTCTTCAGGTCCAAGCTATAGTATCTTGTCCCTCTCCTCCTGCCAGATTAATTCTATGGACCCTTGGGTCTATGGCAGCTGCTGTAATTTTTGTACTTCTAGTCAGATACTGTATGCCCGTTTTACAATAGACACTGGCTTTTCAGTAGTCAATTCTATATCAGTACCTATCTGTTCCTAACAGGTTGACCAGTATTTACAGAAGTCATTTAGAATGGTGGATTCCTTCTGATCTGTTGGTCAGCAGACCTTTCATCATATCCCCCAATAGCCACAGTGACCATGGATGCTTCCCACCTAAGGTGGAGGTGGAGGTATTTTGAGGGGAAGACGGTCCAAGACATGTGGAGTCCCCTAGAGACCAGATTGCATATAAATGTCCTGGAGATGAGAGCTGTCCTATCGTTGCAAGCCTTTCAGGATACTCTCTATCTGGGGACCATTGCTATTCATACAGACAGCATGTCAATCATCTGGTATTTGAACAAGCATAGAGGAACCGTTTGTACCCATTGTGCAGAGAGACCATGAGGGTTTGGGAATGGGGGATCTCTTCAGACCGCTTTCTACTTACAACACATATACTGGGGAAATCCAGCGTATTGGCAGACAGGCCCATTCTGATGCTCCACGAGTGGTCCCTCAGTCAGTAGCGAGCAAGATATTTGACCTTTGGAATCAACCTTACTGCGATGTCTTTGCATCCCTTCACAACAGCAAGTGCAGCAGTTACTTCACTCTTTTTCCCCCCTTCAGGGAGTTCCCCAAGGGATGCTGTAGTCCACGACTGGCCCCTTGAACTCCTTTTTGCTTGCCCTCCTCTTCTGCTGATCCCAATTTTTTTTCAAAAAAGCCCAACTGTTGATGAGTACTGTGATCCTCATTGCCCCTTTTTGACCTCATCAGATTTGATTCTCCTTCCTCTGTTCTCACCTGAGATGTCCTCCATGGATACCGGAACCCAAACCAGACCTCCTCTATCACCCCACGCTAGGACTCCACCCAGATCTCCCCTTACTAAAGGTAACCACTTGGTTTCTCCAGTTCCCTTGATCATTGGAAGGTCCAGGTTTTTTATCCAGTCAAAGCTCTCATTCTAGATTCCCAGAAGGCATCCACCAAGAAAGTATATAAAAGCAAGTGAAAAAGATTTTCTGTTTGGGCTGCTAATCATCACATTGATCCCTTTTCAGTACCTGTTTCTTCAGTCCTTTCTTTTCTTGAGTCTTTATTTAAAGAAGGTTCTAGTTTTGTGACTGTTAAGCTCCAGTTAGCAGCCATTCCCAATTTTCATTCGTGATTACCTTTGGAATTTATTGCTTCAACCAGGTTATGCAAAGTTTTTATGAAAGGTGTTTTCTTCACAGAACTCTGGTCAAGGACCCCACTCCTCCATGGGATCTGACTGTCATTCTCCAAGATTTGACCCAAAATCCCTTTGAACCGGCTAATGATTGTGGCTTGAAATTTTTGTCCTATAAGTCTGCTGTTCTTGTGGCCATTACCTCAGAAAAAAAAGAATTTCTGAATTGCAGGCATTTTCATCTAAACCTCCTTATATTATTTTTCACAAGGGTAGAATTTCCTTCTGTGCTAATCCATCCTTCATGCCAAAGGTGGCCCCAGAATCTAACATAAGTCAGTGCATTCAGTTACCATTGTTCTTTCCTAACTATTCTAACAAAGGAGAATATGTGTTACATTCCTTGGATGTTACATTTCTACTTTCATAGAACAAAACATTTCAGAAAATCTGAGAAATTATTTGTCTCTTTCTTAACTAAACATAAGGGTCATGGAGTTCCTAAAATGACAATAGCAAAGTGGATAACCAGCTACATATCATTTATTTATGAGAAAAATGGTTTGAAAATGCCTAGTCTTCCAAAAGCCCATTCGACAAGACCCATAGCTGTAACAGCGGCCTTTTCATCTATAAATCCTATTGATATTTGTGCTGCAGCTACCGGGTTTAAGTCTCATACCTTTGTTCTGGGGACTCTGACCCATCAGTGAAGCAGAATGACAAGGACAACATTGGAGTTATTAGGTGGGTACTTACCTTAACTTGGTGTCTGTGTTGTCCTTTACTCATTCTGCCTTACCTCCCCCCCCAGCCATCTCCCATCCAAAACGTCTTGCTTCTAGAGGATCTGAAAAGGCCTTTGTTGGAACCTACATTCCAGATTGAGTCCTTGGTTCCTTTCTTCTTCTGTCTGCTTTCATTTAGGGGCAGCAAACTCGATCTGAGGAGGTTGAGCTAGGGGCAGAGGATTATGGTTAAGGGAGGAGCATGAGCCTGGAAGCTAAAGTCTTTGGAAGGCAGCCAAGTTGGATCCGGGGATCAGATTCCTAATCCATCAGTGAAGCTTCATTAGAAAAAGACAAGGACAACATAGATACCAAGTTATGGTAAGTACAGAACTAATAAATGTTAAGTTGTCTATCTCGCCTTCATTCTTGCTGGATGGGTTCGTTTGCAGTCCCTTTTCCATTAAATCCTTTCAGCACTTCTGAAGGATTGCTCAGCTGCTGCACCTTGGAGGCAGTTGGGGGGCTTAACCTTGCACCCTCTAGCCTGGCAGGCCATCACATTATACACTTGGGTGCTACGGATAATCACCAGAGGCTATATAATACCCTTTATTTCCCTCATTTAAAGAGAAGGATTCTCACAGTACCACCTCCTTAGATGGAATCTGCAACAGCAGAAGTCTTAAAGCTGTTAGAAAAAAGTCATCCAACAGGGCCTTCCAGACCAGTTAGAATCAGGAATCTATTCCAGAATCTTTTTAGTTGCGAAAATTACAGGAGATCTGAGGCCAAATTTGAACCTCAGTCATCTCAGTCAGTTTGTAAAACAAAGTTCGTGATGGTCATGATTCAGTCCATGCTACCACTGTTGAGGAAGGATGATTAGATGTGCTCAATAGATCTCCAGGATGATTACTACCATATCAAGATTTCAGTATGCTCAAGGAGATTTCTCTGTTTCCAGTCATTTCAGATTCAGGGTGCTGCCCATTGGTTCACCACACCCCCCAGGTGTTCACCAAGTGCATGGTAGTTGTTGCAGCTTGCATCAGGCTCCTAGGGTTCCGGGTGTTCCCATACTTAGGCAGTTGGCTCCACACTATACCAACCAAGGATCTTCTACTCCAGCAAAGGGACTTCTTGCTCCAGTTTCTCCAACATGTGGGGATCACAGTCAGTCAGATCATTGGATGCCACTTGAACACGAGCAACCAGATGACTACTCTACCAGAATCTAGGATAGTTTGCCTATGGCAGACAGCCTTGCAGGTTCTTCAGTACCCCTTGCTGACCACAAGGCTTATCCTTTGATTGCTAGCTCTAATGGCTTCCACAGTAACGCTGTGGTTCCCATAGCCAAGTACCACATGAGAATTCTTCAGTGGACACTTTCAGTACAGTGATCCTAATTCCTTCATTGTCTTCAGGCATGGATTTACCTAATGACAATATGCAAGTCTCACATCATGTAGTGGTTGAATTCCACAGCTGTCATAGAAGGTCGATTTTTTTCTTCGCATCTCTTCACTGACACAGTAACCATGGATGCTATCCTGCTGGGGTGGGGGTGCATTTTGAAGGGAAGACGGTTCAAGATTCATGGTCGAACACAGAGGCCACTCTCCACATGAATGTCTTGGAGATGAGGGCAGTTCTCCTAGCATTGCGGGCTTTCCAAGACTCTGTCCTCGGGGTGTGATGACCATCCAGACAAACAACATGTCAGTAGTCTGATACAGCAACAAACAGGCTAGAACCCATTTATAATCTGTATGCTGAGAGGCTATGAGAATATGCCAGTGGGTGATGTTTTCCCATCACTTTGTAATAGCAACATATACTCCCTGGACATTCAGTGTGTCGGTGGATAAGTTGAGCAGATCCATTCTACTGCCTCACAATTGGTCTCTCAGTCAAACAGTGGTGAATCTGATAGTTTGATGAACCATGCTACAGTCTTTATTCTTTGTACCTAAACTACAACTGCAGCACTTCCTAATCCCATCCACAGGGACAATCACAGAGGGATGCTCTACCCCACATTTGGTCTCCAGGTCTTCTGTATGCCTTTCTTTCTTTTCCTCTGACAACAAAGTTTGTTCAGAAAGCAATAGGATGAAAGGCCAAGATAATCTCCATTGCCCTTTTCTGACCTTGGCAGTTGTGGTTCCCCTTCCTTTTCCCTCATCTAATACATCCTCCCTGAACACTGAACAACTTGTCATATCTTCTGACTCATCCATATGTGCAGTATCACCTGAATCCAGAGACACCGAAGCAAACTGCATAGTTCCTCAGATTTTAATGGTGGCCAGAGATGCCAGGCTTTCCATTCCATTAGTTTATATGTAGTTAGCCTCTCAAATGTCAAGCACCAGGAAAATTTACATCAGCAAATAGAAGAGACACTGTTATTTGGATAGTAGCTAAAGGGATAAATACCTTTTCAGCTCCACTTCTCTCCTATATTTTTTGTCCGACCTTTTCTAGTAAGGTTCCAGTTTTTCAACAATCAAAGTGCAACTAGCTGCCATTTCTAATTTTGATAGAAAGGCATTTCTAAAAGGAACTTTCTTACTGAGACCTATCTTAAGGGATCCTATAACTCCATAGGATGTAACTGTCATGCTTCAGGCAGTAACAAAACCTCCTTTTGAACCAGCAGCTTAAGTAATCTTAAAGCACGTTTCTTGGAAGGCAATTTTTCTTCTGGCTATCACTTCAGCTAAAAGGATTTCAGAATTACAAGCACTCTCTTGTAAATCTTGTTACTTAATTTTCCATAAGGACAGGGTTTCTTTCAGAATGAGTCCTAGTTTCATCCCTAAAGTGGCATCCAAAATGAACATCAGTCAAACCATTAATTTACTAGCATTCTTCCCATAATCTTCTAACAAAGGAGAGTGTGCTCTGCATTTTATTTCCATAGGAAGAAAGTTTTCAGAAAATTTGATCAGTCATTTATAGCATTTTCTAAAGCCAAGCTAAGACAGAATGTTTTGAAAGTCGCACAGTCAAGGTGGCTGTATGAATGCATAGCATTTGTATACAAAAAAAATGGGACTCTGTTTAGCTAAGAGAGCCACGATATCACTCAGCAAGGGCTGTGGCTGCTTCTATTGCTTTTATGCAAAGAGTCCTTGAAGATGAAATCAGAAAGCAATAGCTACAACAACCTGGTCACAGTGCACAGATTTATTTCTTATTATAAACTGGATGTACATTCAATGTCATGTACATCTTTCTGATGTCCTTCCATTTCACTGTTGCAGTATTAACATGAGGGATCCCCAGCAAGGGCGGTCCAATGTCTGGCCAGTATACCAAAGCCCTTAGGTTGGTAAGGATATGCCGTATGTCACATGTATGCTCCCTGCACTAGGTGTAGTACGTACAGGTGACATCAGGATGCATCATCCTCACAACTCGTCTGCCACTAGTCGGAATACCATCTTTTATCGTTGGCCTGATCGCTTGAGTTGTTTGCTGGTTTACCTAGCCATTTTCAGATAAGTGCCCTGTTGGGGGTTTTGCTTATCCTTTTGTTTTGCATTTGTGTTGTTATGGGATTTCATGTCATCAAGAAAGACTAAATGCAAGTGTGGGAGACAGATTTCCCATAAAGATCATCACAGGCGGTTCTTGTTTGTTTAGGGGATTCTCACAATGATGCATCCTGTACTATTTGTCAGGTTTTTGTTCCAAAGACCTTACGTAGACATCTTTCATCCCTAAACATCTTTCTTGAAAATCAGCATCTAAAACTTTTAGTGAAAGACGCTGTGGAGGGTACTTCCAAGTCTGAGGGTTAGCAGTCAGGCTAGAGTCTTCGTCTGTGCCTCCTCCTCCTCCAGACATTTCTCTTGAGACTGATGACAGTCCAGAGGATCATCCAGTTCTTGAGCTGTATTCTGTGTGGTGACAGGTTTGGAGGCCTGCATGGATCAGGGTTCTCGCACATCCTTGCAGGCTTTGCAGACGTCCACCACAGATGTTCAGGGAGAGAACTGCAGCTGATTATTACAGAATGGCCTGGGGAGTTCCTCAGATACTTGTGAGGGAAGAAGTCCATACTACAGTAATTGAGTGTAGGCTGACGTTGGAGCCTTCTAAGTTTTATAAGGTAGACATTCCCTTAAAAAAGAAGCAAAAGACAAAATGTATCTTTCCTGCTTCTAAAGACCGTCAAAGTGAGTGGCAGAATTTTACACAGGGCTTGTTCAGTGCACTTATGGCCTTGAAGCCTCCACAGAAGGCCTCTATTCACAGCTCCCTCTTGATATTCTTCAGGTTTCAGTGTTGCAGTCATTACATTTGGATAATCTGCTTGCAGGTTGCCCTCAGTCAGCCTGATTAACAAAGTCTTGGGTCATGCATCGGTTGCTGTCCCCTCTTCCATGACGTCAGGTCATCAGGGGTATAAAACATGCAGCCGACGCCATTACATCACTCTTTCTTGCTGTGCGGTGCACGAAGCAGAAGCAGTTCACAAGTGCCGGTCGGCCGAATCCTGAAATTTTTGTTTTCGAGTTAAGGAACTGAAGTCTTCAACTCAAAGCTAAGTACTCCGTTGGGAAAACTTTTTCCTTGCTCCTTACCGATGTCAGTAAAAGTTAATAATTGCATTACTTGTGGAAAGCAAATACCTCATAAAGATTTTCATTCGTTCTGTATTCCTTGCCTAGGCCCTGACGACGATGCTGTTGGTTTTGTGCTTTATTTAATCAGCGCACTATCTGTCGTCGGTATATTTTTGCCTCTAAATATTTCGGTTCTCGGTTTAATTATCCAGAAATGTTGTCGGTTAGCCATACGACTACCAGGATTCCGAAAAAACGCAAAGATAAAGACAGAGACAGGCCTCCGAGGTCAAAAACTGCTGACGACACTTCTCCTAAGCCAGTCGCCAGTTCACCGGTACTCAGTGAGGTGCTTTCACAGCCCCTGATACCCGCTACTTCTGATTCACAGGCCTCTACTGAGACCCATTCGGAGTCTAGTACGCCACGAGATTCTTCAACTATGGAACCCGCGGATGGCTGTACCTTGGATGGGTCCAGAGGCTTCTGAGGGTGTATTCAGGCCTACAGACTTGCATATTAAATCGACACCTCCTTCATTACTAAGGCCTAAATCTCGATCCATGTCTAAAAAAAACGACGCCCAAGCCACATGCTCAGGCCTCTATGCCTAAAAAACAAATGATAAGAATGGCTGAAGATCTAATGACTCTAATCAGGGGTAGCCAACCCCCCACCCCTTCTAAGAGACCTAGGACTGAGCTTGATTATGAATCTTCTGATCAGGATTCTGTTCTTTCTGACTCTTCTGATGACCTGGATTTGTCCCTACCTACTTATGAGGATTCTGATTTTCAAAGGACTCTATTCCCTCTGCTTCCCCTCCTGAGGATTTTTCTTTTGGGGAAACCTTACATACTCTGAGGGAGCATTTCCACTGGGAAAGCCAGGAATATTCTGATTCAAAAAAGAGGCTTAAGGATTTCCTTCTCCTACCTCAGCATAGGCCTTTGGCTATTCCTCCTGTACTAGACATTGTTGATGATGCTTTCTCTGAATCCAGTTTGGCCCCTGATTCCCTGCCTCCTGCTCCCAGTAAACCTGCCAGATTTAGGGTCCCTGAGTCCCACAAGTTCCTTTTCAAAAATCCTATTGCAGATCCAGAGACTATTTCACAGGGGCCCAAGGGCATTAAGGCTTTTACTGCTAAAAATCCTACCCCTTCTGATAGAGACTCCAGGGCGCTGGATAGATGGGGTAAAAAGGTTTACACTTCAGCAACCTTGGCCATTAGAGCTTTAAACTGCCAATTTCATATGTTAAAATATCAGCAACATGTTATTGGACTGCTTAAACAGAAAATGATGTTTATTCCTGACTGTGTGGAAAATAAAGACTTACAGGATTTAATGCATTCTGCTGAACAAGTTGGAAAACATACTTTGCAAAGTGGTTTTGATTCATTAGAGGCCTCTTGCAGGGCTGCTGTTACTGGGTCTGTGCTTAGAAGACATGCTTGACTTAAGGAGCAATCTTTGCCTGATCATGTTAAAGCTAAATTGTTGGATGCTCCTTTAAATCAGGACCGCCTGTTTGGCAACAAGGCTGAAGAAGTTTTTAAAAAGATGGAAGATAAAGCTAAATCTATGCAACTTTTAAAGATTTTTTACAAGTTCAGCCTCCTAGATTTAGTAGGCACTGGCCCTCTAAGAATTGGTCCTTTCCAGCCCCTTCCAGGTCTTCTCAAGCCAAACCCAAACCCAGACACAGCAAAAAACCCAGGTTTCAGTCCCAGGGGACTCACAGAACTAAGCAGAGGGGGGCCTCCACTTCCAAGTCCGGGAATAATAAGACTCCCCCTGTGGTAAACTGTCTCACTGACTTCCTTTTAAAATTTCCAAGCACTTGTCTTCTGACTGCCCCTTTGGGGGGAAAGAGTGCTCTTCATGCAAAGAACTGGGAACTCATTACCCAGGACAAATGGGTTTTAAATATAGTGTCTCAGGGATACAGATTTCACTTGCACGTGTTGCCAACACCAAGTGGGTGGCTGGACCTACCCCCAAATCAGTGGGCAGAGGCCCATAAACAAGTACTTTCTCTCTTAAGCATGGGGGCTATTCAACTGGTACCAGAAGTGGAAAAGGGGCAAGGTTTCTACTCGAGACGTTTCCTGGTACCCAGAAAAGACAAATCATGGCGTTCTGTCCTGGACCTGTTTACTCTAAACACCTTTTTGGAGATTCCAAAATTCAAGATGCTGACTCTTCACCAATTACTTCCTATGGTAGGCAAAGATGCCTGGTTGGCAACACTAGATTTAAAAGAAGCATACCTGCACATCCCAATCAGGGAATCTTGCAGAATTCTAATCTATGCTTCAAAGCAGGCTACACACACTGTCAGTTCTCTGCACTGCCCTGTGGCTTATCTATTGCACCCAGGGTGTTCACAAAGTGCCTAGCTTCAGTTATTGCATTTTGCAGGCAAAGAAGTATTCAAATATACCCATACCTGGATGATCGTCTAATTCAGGCAGAAAGCCAGGACATACTTTTTGAATCATCTGGCCTTTGTAAAAAGGGTTCTAACTTGTCTGGGGTACATCATAAACAAAAATAAGTCACAACTGGTACCCTGTCAACAAATTACATTCCTGGAAGAAAGCTTGAATAAAACTTCCCAAATGGCTTACCTCATGCCAGAAAAGCAAATTCATTTGGCAATCTTCTTCAAACAAGTGGCCACAAAAACCCTGCTATCTGCAAGACAAATACTGCAAGCCTTGGGGTTTATGGCCTCCTGCATTCTTCTAATTCCATATGCAAGACCCTTCAAGGCGTCATTCGCTAATGCCCCATTTGACGGTTCTTCACTCTTTGGCAAGACCGTACGCAACACACTGGTCCAGAGCTAGAAAGACGGGAAGACGTTGTCCGCTGTCGGAGTCCGCTTCTTTGCTCCCCAGAGGTCCTTCTCTAGGAACCAAAAGGGACGGAAGAAGATGTGGTTCCAGAAATCTCAACAGTCCCGTTTCGCTCCGGACTCCTCATCCTTCAGAGGCAGAGGAGGACAAGGTGGACGCCGGCCCAGAGGCAGAGGGGGACCGAAGAATTTTGGGTCCAGAGAACCCTTTTCTGATTGGCTCACGCAGCAACCCTGAAGAGTTACCCGACTGCTCTACTCTGGAGGCAGTTGGGGGGGCATTTCTCGAGGCACCTAGCAATGTGGGAGTCCATTACAACAGATCGCTGGGTGCTTCAGATCATATCTAGAGGTTACAAGATTCCCTTTCTCAATCTTCCTCCCAAACCCCGGAGCCTCCCCGATGTCCCACCCTATGAAAGGGAGGCAGCAGCCGCAGAAATTCTCCAGCTGCTAGAAAAAAGAGCAATCCAGCACGTCCCCCCAGACCAATCCGGATCAGGCTTTTACTCCAGGTTCTTTTTGGTGCCAAAAAAGATGGGGGACTTAAGACCAATCCTCGATCTATCCTTTCTAAACCTGTCAATGGCCAAAGAGAAGTTCCGGATGGTCACCATTCAATCCATTCTCCCACTCCTGCAGGAGAATGACTGGATGTGCTCCATAGACCTCAAGGACGCGTACTACCACATTCTGATGGACAGGCGATCCAGAAGGTTTCTCCGCTTCCGGCTAGGAGCCAGCCACTACCAGTTCAGGGTCCTTCCCTTTGGTCTAACCACAGCCCCCAGGCTGTTCACCAAAGTATTAGCAGTGGTAGCGGCCCACCTGAGACTTCAGGGAATACAAGTCTTTCCGTACCTAGACGACTGGCTCCTGTCCGCCGCCACAAGGCAACTACTGTGCTCAGCCAGAGATTATGTCCTCCGTCTGGCCTCCCGACTGGGATTCACAATCGGTGTAAAAAAATCTTCTCTTCAACCAACTCAGGTCTTAGATTTCATTGGAGCCAGATTAAACACGAACCTTTTGCAAGTCTTTTTGACTCCGGACCGACTTCGGACCCTGAAGCTTCATGTGCTAGCCCTTCTAAACTACCCAGCTCCTCCAGCGGAATTGGTCCTGAGGGCTCTAGGCTCCATGGCGGCAACTATCAACCTGCTACCCTTAGCGCGCCTGAACATGAGGGTACTACAGTGGACTCTACAGGTTCAGTGGTCCATCCTGCAACATCCACTAATTCACCCATTCCCCTCAGCAGGGTTTGCAAGAAAGCCCTACTCTGGTGGCTCCAGTCTCCGGACCTTCAGAAAGGGCGTCCCTTCTCTATGTCCCCCGCTCTAACCACAGTGACCATGGACGCTTCTCGCCTGGGGTGGGGGGGCACTGTATGGGTAGAACCATCCAAGGCACGTGGACCCAATCGGAGACCTTGTTGCACATCAATGTCCTAGAGATGAGAGTGGTGCTTCTTGCGTTGCAAGCACTCCAGGCCCTTCTTCCCTTGGGGACTATTGCAATTCAGACAGACAACATGTCAGTCGTCTGGTATATCAACAAACAAGGGGGAACCAGATCCTACCCACTTTGTCGAGAGGCCATGAGAGTTTGGGAATGGGCGATCTCCACCAACCGCTTTCTCATAGCAATGCACATTCCGGGCCGGTCAAACATCTTGGCAGACAGGTTGAGTCGAACCATCCTTTCACCGTACGAGTGGTCTCTGAACCCGAGAGTGGCGAAGCAAATTTTCCTCAAATGGGGTCAACCTTGCTGCAATCTCTTCGCGTCTCCTTCGAACGCAGAGTGCAGTGACTACTTCGCTCTAATTCTCCCACCAGGGGAATCCCCCAGAGACGCTCTGGTGCATGTTTGGCCATCCGGTCTACTTTATGCTTATCCACCTCTTCCCCTAATGCTAAAATTTCTGCAGAAAGCACGTCGGTTGAGGAGCAGAGTGATCCTCATAGCCCCATTCTGGCCTCATCAAGCGTGGTTCCCTTGCCTATGGTCTCACCTAGTGAACCCCCCATGGGTTTTAGATCCCACTCCGGATCTGATCTCTCACCCACTAGGGTTGACAACCCTGAACCTGGACAACCTCAAGCTCACAGCTTGGCTGATCCAGTTCCAGTGATAGCTAGGCTATTCAAACTGTACCAGAAGAGGAAAAGGGACAAGGTTTCTACTCAAAACTTTTCCTGGTACCCAGAAAAGACAACTCATGGCGTCTTATCCTGGACCTTTCTGTCTTAAACACCTTTTTGGTGATTCCAAAATTCAAGATGCTAACTCTTCACCAGTTGCTTCCTATGCTAGGCAAAGATGCCTGGTTGGCAACACTGGATTTAAAGGAAGCCTACCTACACATCCCAGTCAGGGAATCTTGCAGAAGATACCTACGCTTCAAAGCAGGCTACATGCACTATAAGTTCTCTGCACTGCCCTTTGGCTAATCGACTGAGCCCAGGGTATTCACAAAGTGCCTAGCTCCAGTCATTGCATTTTGCAGGCAAATAAATATTCAAATATACCCATACCTGGACGATTGTCTAATTCAGGCAGAAAGCTAGGACATACTTTTGAATCATCTGGCCTTTGTAAAAAGGGTTCTAACTTGTCTGGGGTACACCATAAACAAAAATAAATCACAACTGGTACCCTGTCAACAAATTACATTCCTGGGAGCAAGCTTGAATACAACTTCCCAGATGGCTTACCTCACTCCAGAAAAGCAAATTCATTTGGCAACCTTCTTCAAACAAGTGGCCACAAAAACCCTGCTATCTGCAAGACAAGTACTGCAAGCCTTGGGGTTCATGGCCTCCTGCATTCTTCTAATTCCATATGCAAGACTGCATATGAGGAAGCTACAGTGGTATCTAAAAAGCCCATGGTATCAACATTCTCACAGCCTAGAAACAATGATTCTTATCATACCTTGCCTACACCTAGAAATCCTTTGGTGGGCAGAGGCCTGCCACCAAAACAAGGGACTACCTTTCACACCACCCCCTGCTGCCCAAACCCTGACAACAGATGCATCAGACTATGCATGGGGGACTCACTTGGCAGGGAAGTGCATTCAGGGCAAATGGAACCCAAGTCAAATGCACCTGCATAGCAATCAAAAATAAATGTTAGCTGTACAGAATGCTCTGACAGCCTTCAAGGGCTACATTCTTCCAGGACAACTAATGGTAGAGATGGACAAAACACTGTTATGTGGTACATAAACAAGCAGGGGGGTACACATTCTTACCTCCTCTGCAGACTAGCCATGGCATTGTGGAACACAACCTTGAGCTACCAAGTGCACCTACAAGCTCAATTCCTGCCAGGAAAATTAAATACACTGGCAGACGGACTAAGCAGAAACCTCATGGACCCACACGAGTGGAAACTGGAACCAAGGATTTTCAACATGTTGACAAGTGAATGGGGGAACCCAGATATAGACCTGTTCGCCTCTCCCCAGAACTACCAATTGGACAAATTTTGCACAAGGACTCCCCGCAAACAACCATGGAAAGTGGATGCTCTCTCTCCTTCAGCTGGAAAAACCTATCAGTCTATGCCTTCCCCCTCTGCCTCTGCTCTCCAAAGTACTACTAAAAGTCAAACAGAACAAACTAAGGATGATTTGGATTGCTCCAGACTGGCCTCACCAACACTGGTACCCTCTTCTGCGCAGTGTGTCAAGGTCATCTCCGTGGCACCTGCCTCAGACTCCTTCCCTGCTGTCTCAGCAGGAGAACCAGATTTTGCACCCTCAGCTTCCAACACTGAACCTTGCAGCCTGGCTAATTACTTAAACTCTCCTTTACCATCCCTCAGCAAACTTGTGATGGATGTCATCTTAGAGGCAGGGAGGCCTAGTACTAGAAAATCTTATGCTGAAAAATGGAAAAGATTCTGTGCCTGGAACCAATCTCAAGGAATGAGCACAGCAGCGCCCAGTTTACCTCAGATTTTACAATACTTAACTGAGATGTTTCACAAGGGCCTGTCTTTTTCCTCCATTAAAATCCACGCCTCAGGCATTTCAGCTAAGACAGAACCTCCCCTCTTCTCTCATCCACTGCTCAAGCAGTTCCTCCGAGGGGCCAAAATTTTGAGACCACCCAGGAGAGCTCCAACCCCAGCCTGGGACCATAACTTTGTCTTGGAGAAACTCACTCTGCCTCCTTTTGAGCCAGCTGCTACTGCAGACTTAAAATTTCTTTCTTGGAAAACAACTTTCCTTTTAGCAATCACTTCAGCTAGAAGGATATCTGAATTACAGGCCCTTATTGCAGTGGAGCCTTTCATCATCTTTCATGCGAGGACAGGGTGTCACTCAGAACCAATCCATCCTTCAGGTATCCAGTGTGGCTCTTAATCAGTCCATTCATTTGCCAACCTTCTTTCCCAATCCACAGAACAAAGGGGAACGTATACTGCATTCCTTAGATGTGCACAGACAACTTAGATTCTACTTGGGCAGGACTAAACTTCAAAGGAAATCTGAACAACTGCTGGTAGCCTTTGCTGCAGGGGCAGAGGAGAAGGCTATTTCAAAGCAAACCATTTCTAAATGGATAAGCCATTGCATTCATTTCTGCTATAAGCACCATAGAAAACCTATCCCCCAGGGGATCAGACCTCACTCCACCAGGGCTGCATCTACTTCTACAGCCTTTCTCAGAGGCGTTCCTACCAGGGACATCCTAGAAGCTGCTACATGGAGTTCTGTACATACTTTCACCAAGCATTATCATTTGCCAATTTTCTCTAAATCCACAGCTGGCTTTGCCACTGCAGTCTTGCAGGGCCTTGTAGCTGGCCCTAGTGCTATCTAAATTCCTCCTTCCAACCATAGCTTTGAGAATCTACCCAAATGTAATAATTGCAGCAGTGAAACATGAACATAGTACAGTTGTGTACACTTACCATAAATAGGTTCATAGATTAGTATTAGGCTAACTGCCCTTGCGAGCCATTTTAAGCCTAGCCAATTATCCCCTGTAAGATTCAAACCCTGTACCTTGTGTTTGTAATGCAAACACCTTAACCATTTGGCCACCTGCCCAACCCATGTAGATGTTCAAGTGTATTCACTGTTGCAGTCCTGGTTACCCTCCCTCCAGCCCCCTAACTTCTTTTGGCTGTACCTCTACTTTCCTTTACTATGCTTAAAAGCCTTTTTGGTGTATTTGCTTTTTTGTTGGAGGTATATCGTTGTGCTTTTATGTTTAAATGCTTCTCATTAGGGGGGCACCTGACATCTGGGGCAAGAAAAACTGGTGTAATGGCATTGGCTGCATGTTTTATACCCCTGACATCTTGGAGGAAGGGACAGCAACCAACACAAGACCCAAGACTTTGTTAATCAGGCCGACTGAGGGCAACCTGCAAGCAGATTACCCAAATGTAATGACTGCAACAGTGAATACACTTAAACATCTACATTTATG
Source organism: Protopterus annectens (assembly GCF_019279795.1). Lineage (NCBI taxonomy): Eukaryota > Metazoa > Chordata > Ceratodontiformes > Protopteridae > Protopterus > Protopterus annectens. The sequence continues at coordinate 444,616,440 of NC_056726.1, forward strand.
GTAAGTGTACACAACTGTACTTTCTCTGTTGCTTCCTGGCATTTTCATTTCTCTGCTCTGCCCTTTGGCCTCTACTGCCCCAAGGTATTCAACAAATGCCTAGCTTCTGTGATTGCTTTTTGCAGGCTCAGGGGCATTCAGGTCATTCTTTACTTAGATGAGCTGCCTATTCAAGCCTCCTCTCCAGAGATTATTTTATAGCACCTTCTGTTTGCTATTGCTCTGTTGCAAAGCCTGGTGTTCACTGCAAATTTTCAAAAGTCCTTCCTATCCCCATCACAGGATCATGTTTTTCTGGGATGCAGGATCCAGACTGTTCCTATGCTAGCATCCCTACCTCCTCTCAAGGCTTTGACTCTGATCTCCTTTTTTCATTGCATTCTTCTTTTGGCTTTGATTTCACCAGGGCATTTCTGAGGGTTCTGGGATTCATGGTATCCACCATCCCTATGCTTTACTTTGCCAAATTGCACATGAGAAAGCTTTAGTGGTATCTAAAGTCAGTTTGGCTTCAGCATTCTCATCCTCTAGAGTTTCCAATTCCATGTCTCAAGTTGGAATTTTAGTGGTGGATTCACCAACTGACTTTGAATCCAGGGCTTCCCTTTCAACCCCTGCTTCCTTCTTAGGAGCTATTCACAGACACCTCAGATGTGGGTTCAGAAACTTAAAAAGTGCAAGGCCTCTGGTCTCCTCAGCAACAGAAGAAGCATATCAGTATCAAGCTCTTCTGTTGGCTGCAACTGCTTTCCATCCTCTGTTTTCCCCAGGGCTCCTAATGATCTTTACAGACACCACAGTGATTGGAATGTTAAGAAATGGGGGGGGGGTGTCCTATCTTCTTTGCAGAATTGCACTTTAGGTTTGGAAGCTAGCTATTCAGTATCAAATGAGACTTCAGGCAGTGTACATTGCTTTAAGTCAGAATTTTGTGGCAGTTACCCTGAGCAGGTCCATGACACAGTCTCATGAGTGGATGCTTCACAGGGATGTGTTTCTGGACATTATCTACCAGTGAGGTATTCCTCAAGTAGATCTCTTTGGCTCCCCTCTGAATAAGCAGCTTCCTTAGTTTTGTGCCAGGACACCATGTCCTTTAGCCTGGAAGGTGCATGCCTTGTCTTTTTCATGGAAGAGGGTGTTTCTTTATGCCATCCTCTCATTCCAAAAGTCCTGTGCAAGATAAAACAGGATGCTCCCAAAATCTTGCTGGTGACTCCCTTTTAGCTTAGACAGCATTGGTTCCCTCTTCTGCATTTAACCAAGGGCTGTCATCACAAGTTACCTTGCAGGGTGGATCTTCTCATTCAAGACAAGGGATCTCTCATCCATCCCCACCTGTCCACTCTTCAACTGGCACTGTAGATAATAGGAATTTGATTCCCTATAGGCACTTTTTTCTTGAGAATGTGTTTTGGGTTCTGCAGGAGCCCAGGAAACCTATTAGTAGGAAATCCTACTTGTTCAAATGAAAGAGGTTTTCTCTTTAGTATCTTTCTCATAACCTGGACCCACTTACTGTAGATGTTCCTTTGGTTTTCTCATATTTGTGTGAATTGCTCAGTACTAGGTTTGCATATTTTTATGTTAAAGCCCACCTATCCACTATTTCTCCTTGTCTGCTTTGAGCGCTTTCTTTGGCCTCTACCCTCAAGGCTAAACAGTTTCTTAAAGGTGTCCTTCATGTTAGACCTCCCAGGAAGCCTACTCCTCCTTCCTGGGATCTTAATTTTGTTTTGGAGAAATTGCACAGGCTCCTTTTGTGACTGCAGCTTCAGCTTCAGTTTCCTTATTGCATTGCTCTTGGAAGACTGTTCTTTTGTTAGCCCTTACTTCTGCCAGACTGTTGTCTGAGCTCCAAGCCCTTATAGCAGTTCCTCCTTTTTTAGTTTTTCTTAATCGTACTAATCCTTTTATGCATGTCCACAGCTAGTGGAGTTTGGCTTCGTTGGTCTGAATTTGTCCATTAAACGACTTAAAAAGAAAAAAGTCGTAGAGATTCAGAATCACCATATAGCTGAAACACCTGATGTTCTTAAGGTTATTTGCAAATATCTCATGTGCCTCTAATACAGTAGGTTTAAGGCATCACACAGTGGAAATTCTAGCTTGGCTAGATTTTTCTTGTAGTTTTTACTGATCGTTTTTTCTGTGATACTCATATGACCAGGTATGTTTTAACTGTCATTTCTCAGGTGTCCCAGTCTATTTCAGACCTCACTAATTCAGAAGGGAAGGCCTTGGCCTTCTCTTTACTTAGGCTCTACTTCTCAAGTAGCTCACCACTCTATTAAATGTAGTTATAATGCAGTTGATGCTTTTGGTTCTGTTTTGAGATGTTACTCCAGCTTTTGCCTGATGATATTAAGGCTAAATTGTTGGATGCTTCTCTTGACAATAAAAACCTGTTTGGTTCTGCTGCTGCTGAACTTTTTAAGTCTCTTCAGGATAAAGGTAAGGACTTGCATTAATTGAAGCATATTTATGTCTCTCTTATTCCTAAGTTCCAGAGGAATTATCTATCTAAATCTACCTTTATTCGCAGACAGCCTCACCCTACTCACAAAGGAAAGAAGGTTGCTAGGAGGGTTTCTTTTGCTAAGTCTACTTAGACTCCTACTACTCAAAAACCTCCTTTTCAAGACAAGCCAGGTTCTATCCAACTGTTTGCTTCACTTTTTCATGAGTCAGGTTACCTTATCCCTTTGTCTTTCTCGGAACCTTCCCAGTTTGTTAAGGGTTCACTCAAGAATCTTGGGTTCTGTCCATCATCCATCAGGGATACTTCATAATGTGGAAATCCCTTCCTCCTTTTCTGGACATCCCTCAGCCTCCTCAAGAACAGCTTCTTTTCTTCCCAGAACTGTTTCAGGACCTTTTGGCACAAGGCACCATTCACGCTGTGCCCCCTTCCAAGGAGGGGGGGGGGGTTATTCCAGAATGTTTCTGGTTCCCAGGAAGGAAGGCACCTGGAGACCCATTCTGGACCTTTCTCAGCCCAACACCTTTCTGAAGATCCCCTCCTTTTGGATGTTATGCCTTCAAACCCTTTTTTCTCTTCTCTTTTCCCTAGGCTTTCCTGGTCTCCCTTGATCTCAAGGTTGCTTGTCTTCACATCTCAATCCATAAGTTCATAGGTTGGTACTAGGCTATTGGCCCTAGGGCCTATACAAGCCTAGCCATATCATATCATCTCCTTTCAGAAAGTTTTTGTGTATCTTTCTCTCTTTGCATTTTTGAGTTCTGTGCTTTGCCCTTTGGCTTTTCTACTTCCCCAGGGGTATTCACCAAATGCCTCACTCCTGTGATTGTTTTTTGCAGTATGAAAGTGGTTCAGATCTTTCCTTATCTGGACGACCTGCTCATTCAAGCTTCCTCCCCCGAGATCTTGCTTCAGCACCTCCAATATACCATTTGTCTCTTACAAAGCCTGGGGTTTACAGTAAACTTCCAGAAATCAGTCCTGGTTCCTTCTCAGGAACATGTGTTTCTTGGTTGCAGACTTCAGACCATCCCTATGCTGGCTTCCCTGCCTCCTCCTCCCAAGGGTCTTTCTCTAATCACCTTTTTTCAATCCCTTTTTCCTTTGGTTTCATTTACAGCCAAAGAATTTCTCAAAGTAGTAGCTTTCATGGCCACCACCATTCCTATACTACCTCTAAGCAGACTTCATATGAGAAAACTTCATTAGTTCCTAAAGTTAGTATGATTCTAACACTGTCATTCACTAGATTTTCTAGTCCCTCTTCTAGCTTCAGCGGTGATTTCATCAGCTGTCTCTCAACTCAGAACTTCCTTTTCAGCCCTAGCCCCATCTTAGGAACATCTCTTGGATGCCTCAGACATGGGGTGGGGAGCCTCTTTTGATTTCCTCAAGGTCCGGGGTCTCCAGTCTCCTCATCAGAGATCAGACCACATCAATGTCAAGAAGATGAGCGTTCTCCATTTTCACCCTTCAGGCCTTTCATTCCCTCTTTCTTCCATGGCCTCTCAAACTCTTCGCAGACAATACTACAGTGATGTGGTGTATAAACAAGCAAAGGGAAACACTGTTCTACTTCTTTGCAGACTACCTGTTCAAGTTTAGGATCTAACTGTCCAGTATCAAGTGACTCTTCAGAGTGTATACATTCCTTCAAGCAAAATATAGTGGCAAACTCTTTGAGCATATCCAAAACATAAGCTCATGAATGGATGCTTCACAGAGATATATTTCTGGAAATTGCCCATCAGTGGGATACTCCTCAGGTAGATCTTTTTACCTCCACTTTGAACAGTCAGCTACTACTTTTTTTGCACCAGAGTCCCAAGTCCTCTGGCTTGGACGGTGGATGCCGTATCTTTTTCTTGGAAGGGGATGTTTATCTACGCCTTCTTACCCATACTCTGATTCCAACAGTCCTGCTCAAGGTAGAGCAGGACTCTCCCAAAATTTTGTTGGTGACTCCCTTTTTGGCCCAGACAGCATTGGTTCTCCCTTCTTCTGCACCAAGCCAGGGCCACTCACCACACAGTACCTCACAGGGTGGACCCACTTACACAGGACAAGGGGGTCTCTGATCCATCCCCATCCTCACTTGTCCACTGTTTAACTGACATTGTGGGTGATGGGGTTTTGATCCCTTTTTGGTACCTTTATTCTGACAAATTGCATAGAGTTCTACAGGACATCAGGAAACACACTAGCAGAAAATTCTGTGTGTTTAAATAGAAAATATTTTCTTTTTGGTGATTACCCATAACCAGGTTTTGTGGGGATCCCTTGGGTTCTTTCTTATTTGTGTGAATTGTTGCATGCTGGGTTAGCATATTATTCTGTTAAAGCTCATCTCTCAGCTGTTTCTGGTTGTCTGCCATTAACTCCTCCTCTCTCTGGCCTCTAGGTTTGAGGTCAAGCAATTTCTTCAAGACATCCTTCATATCAGGCCTTCCAAGAAGCCTATTCCTCCTTCTTGGGACCTTAATTTTGTACTTAAAAATTTGACTCTGGCTCCTTTTGAGTTTGCAACTTTAGCTTCCTTACAACATTTACATGGAAGACTGTTCTTGTTTTTGCTATTACTTTAGTTAAGAGAGTTTCTGAACTCCAGGATCTTATGAGTGCTCCTGCAGTTTTTCATTAGGACATGATGTATTTTCGTACTAATCCTTATTTTATGCCCAAGGCAGTTAACAAATCGTCTCTTAATCTGTCTGTTAATTTTCCCTCCTTTTTTCCTTCTCCACAGTCTGCTGGTGAGAAAGTTCTTCAAACCTTGGATTTGCATAGACAGCTCAGATATTATTTTGCTAAGACTAAGCCCATTTGAAAGTCTAAGAAACTTTTTATTTCCTTTCATCCCAGATCTGTAGGTTTGCCTGTTCTAAGCAAACCATATCCTCACAGATCTGTAGGATCATTTCTTTTTTGTTACCTCTTTCATCGAAAATGCCTTTCTGCCACTGTAAAGGCTCATTGTACAAGGGTTGCAGCTTCCTCTGGTGCTTTTTTTCAAAGGATTGGATACCAGTTCCATCCCTGAGGCTGCTACTTGGACTTCTGTCCATACTTTTTCTAAACATTGCCAATTGGATATTATTTCCAGAGCAATAGCTGGCATTGTCAGGGCTGTCCTGCATGGGTTTCTTGAGGGCTGTTCTCGATCTTCCTCCTCCCAAGTTTCCTCTTGAGTTTTTGTACTCTCCCTTTTGTAAAGAATACTGCAACAGTGATAAGAAAGGTCATAGTACAGTTCGTAAAATCTTACCATAACAGTAGATGTCCTTATCTTCATTGTTGCAGTATTCAGTCTTTCCCTCCTCCCCTTATGTTATGTTCTTTTCTCCTTCTGGATGCACGTGCTCCTCCTTTTTTCTTGGACTGTTGTTCTTCCTGGAGCTTTTCAGTTCTGAGGTATGTACGTCTGTATGTCACCTTTATGCCCTATGCCTTGAGCAGGGTCATATGTGTGCCGTATGACATCTATAAAATCGTAAGGGTTTGGTATATTGGCTGGGCGGTGGGCTACCCTGTTACCCTTGTCAGGAAATTCTGTTAGTAAAGAATATTGCATCAGTGATATGGAAGGACATCTACTGTTATGGTAAAAAATTTACACAACTGTACTTTATGGTGAGTACATAACTTATTTTCTTCAGATAGCTGTGAATAGTATTTATTTTGCTAAATTTGTAAACACCCCATTCCCAAAAAAGCACATGTTAATTTGCTTGTCATTGTCAGTACCAAGAATGACATGATGTGTATCATTGCAGGGCTGTGAACAGGGGTGAGGATAATGCTTAAATCAGGGGCTTAGCTGGGAGAGTGGATGAAAATCAAAAGCCCAAGATATGAAAGCAAAATGTCTACTGAAAATTTGGATTTAAAAGTGAAGATGCTCCAGTATCGTCTCTTCCATCTTCCTGATAAGAAATCCTTTACTTGGAGCAGATATGGAAAAAACCCTATGTTGCATTTTGTTAGATACTTGCCACATGTAACACAGTTGTAGGCTTTACTTCTTCTTTTGGCACTGAAGATGATCTTCTCCCTCTTTTATTTCAGATATAAAATTATGAGAGTTTTCTTTTCACTGCCTTTGAAATCCGATGTAAATTTGAAGCCATTGATTTCACTGCTAAAACTGCCTCGTCTTTTCATAAGGAACTAAGAGGGAGAGGATTATTTTTGTGCCCTTTACGATTTTTTGTAAAACACTCAGCAATTGCCGGAAGACCTGTTACAGCATGTTAATGTTCTCCCTGTCATGAAGAGACTTTGTATTGCTGCCAATACTATATGGCAGCTTCAAGGTTTTTGTTAAAAGTAATCTTGATATGGCCCCTTCAAAAATGTCAAGCACCAAACTTTTCATTTTAAGGGTTGACTTGCCATATGTTATCTTTGTGTTGCATTTACCCGTTTTCCTCCTTACTCAATATGTTTTGACTGTAGAGGACTCCATTCCTCCACCTTAGATAACAAGTTGGAGGCAGGTTCCCTGCCTTACGTCAACTTCGAAAAACTTGAGAGAGGATAATTGAAAGCTGGACATTTCAAAGTCCAAATAATATCTACAGTTGATTGTACGTACTTCCATCCGATCCTTTGCTGAAGGACTGGTTGAACTCCCAAGACTTGCTTCCCCAGTTTTGCTTTTTTTAACTCAGAGGAAAACTGCTGAAAGTGTCCCACCTGTACTTTTTGTGGTCCCCAAGAATATCATAGTAGTTTTAGGTTTGAAGTCTGTTTAGCTTACATGTAAAGGATTGTTAGGTCTGCTCAGGCCACATTTTAATCTTGGTTTGAGCTGCTGTAATATCCAAGTATTCCAAAATGCATAGTGTAGTTTAGCATTAGCATGCATGCTTGTTACTTATTCTCATTATGTTTAGTTACAGAGTTGCACTGATTTATTTATTTTATATGTGGCAGTGGTGCTACATTATCTGCATAGCTAGTCTGTATTGATTTATAGGTGTTTTACTGTTATTTATAAGTTATCTTATTATACTTCCCTAATTCCTTGTAGCATAGCATTTTACTGTGTCTTAGCACATTGTTTTCCGAAGCTCCTCAGGTCTGCTCAGAGCTAGAGTAAAGGACATTTAGTGCCACAGCCAGCTGATCTTCTCTGTAGTCCTTCACTAAACAGTGTAACTTGGATCAGTATGTTTGGACAGGAGACACCTGTTAGTGGGCATCCTTGTATAAACAGTTCTTTTTGTCATCTTTTCCTTCTGGTTTGTGTTTGTAGAGTGCTTGATTTTTGGCTCCACATCAAAAGTCCTTTTCAAAAAATACATTATTGATTTGTGAAGAATTGCCCTATCTGTACATGTCTGAAAGGGATTTCTTGGGTTATTTCCTCATCTTTGCATCACCCTATGATTATAGCTGTACATTTGGAACTTCATTGTACATATTTAGAAAGTAAGAAAATACTGTAAAGAAGGTTTATTCCATAGTACATTTTCTAATTGAAAGGTTATTTCAGTTTATGAAGATCTGGTTAATTTGTGAGGGAGGGAGGACTGTTGTCTTTGGCACTGATCTGCAGCCTTGGAGCAGGGGACATCATTGTGAACAAGGGGAGATGTGGCTCTTATGAAAATGAGTATTGAGATTTTTTCACTTATCCAGCTGAAGTAACTTTACTGAAAGGGCAGGTTGGCAAAAATCTATCCAGATATCCATTTTAGGTAGTTTTATTACATATTGTTTTCTGTGTGGTGGCTTTACTTCCTCACCCCATTCATCACATGGGGCTACACCCCAGCTTTATACTGTAATTAACTCTGGGATTAATTCATCTGTTGTAGGGAACAATGTACCCTTTGTATCAGTCCCGATCATCATTCCAAATGTTCATTTTTATTTGGCTTAACTGCCATTTTTCAGAATTATGATTGCAAGCATTCCTGCTTTTTATGCTGAGCTGCAGAACAAAGATATTCCACTGACTGACTACAGAAGTCTGTGTACATCAGGCAGGTGGGCTACATTGACTAAGAAACACACTTGTATTACCAAAGTACTTAATAAAAAAAAAAAAGTTGAATTATATCTTTGTTATGTAGTGCCATACATTTTTAGATGAGCTTTAGTGAATCATTTTAGCAGGTGGATGGGCTTGTGATCCTAATAGAAGAAGATAGAAAAGAACAAATGTGAGGTGGATCTAGCCTGAGGTTATTACATTGTTAGTTTAGTAGATGCATTTTGCATTTATAGATTCTATATTTGATCAGCACATTTGTTCATAAACACTGAAATATTTTTCCCCAGATTTTATCGGTAGATGAAATCCTTTCAGAAATGCATAAACAGCTCTCTCAGTCTGGAATCGTCGATTCAATTATAGCAAAACCATTATTTGATTCCTTACTTCGTGTTGCTGTGGCTGGATGTTGTGAGGATTTTGAGTCTTCTGATGAGAACTTGAAAAAGGTAAGTGGAAGATACATAATACTTTGTTCTTGTAGTTCAGTATGAATTTCTTTTAGTTTGTTTCAGTTATTACATATACTCTCAGATGGATTGTCTTAAGACAGCAGCCTGTAGACCAGTGCATTGTGGTCAAAGGTCATGTGTAAGAAAAGAACAGATGACTTTCGGAGAAGGCCATCAACATTGGAAATTGTAGCATTAGGGTGGACAAGTCTGTGGATAAACTTTGCACAGTAAAGTAATGCAGGTAGAGGATCTGCAACAGCCCTGGAGTGCTGGTAAGTGTAGGGAGAGCATATACTACTGCTTTCTGGAGCTGGAGAAGCAATATTAAGAAAAAAGAAATATTAATCTCTTCAAAGTATAGTTAATGCATTACTGTTTTAATGACAGAAGCTCAAATTTCAGAATTCTATCAAGATTTGGAGGCAGCACAGTTGCACAGCAGATGTTCTTCGTGTTTCACTGTTGCAGTCATCACATTTGGGTTATCTGCTTGTAGGTAGTCCTCAGTCGGCCTGATTATCAAAGTCTTGGGTCCTGCTTCGGTTGCTGTCTCATCTTCCATGATGTCAGGTCGTTAGGGGTATAAAGCATGCAGCTGATGCCGTTACATTAGTCTTTCTTGCTGTGCTGTGCCCAAAGCAGAAGCAGTTTGCAAGTGCCGGTCAGCTGACTCCTGAATTTTTCATTTTCGAGTTTCAGATCCGAAGTCTTCAACTAAGCTAAGTATCCCGTTGGTTGCTCTAAACCGATGTCAGTAAAAGTTAACAGTTGTATTTCTTCTGGAAAACAAATACCTCATAAAGATTTTCATTCGTACTGCATTTCTTGCTTAGGCCCAGACCACGACCTACCTCGCTGTCGGTTTTGTGCCTTATTCAAACCTCGAGCTATTCGTTGTTGGTTCATTTTTGCATCTAAGTATTTTGGTACTCTGTTCAATTATCCAGAAATGGCTTTGGTAAGCCACCCGACTACCGGCATTCCAAAAAAACACAAAGATAAAGACAGAGACAGACCACATAAGTCCAAAACTGCCGATGACACTTCTCCCAAGCTAGTCACCAGTTCGCCGTTACTCAGTGAGGCGCTTTCGCAGTCCCTGATACCCGCTACTTCAGATTCGCAGGCCTCTACTGAGACCCATTCGGAGTCCGGTATGCCACGAGATGCTTCTTCCAACTGTGGAACCTGCGGATGTCTCTATCTTGGATGGGTCTGGAGCTGCTGTGCAGGCACTGGCTTCTGAGGGTGTATTAAGGCCTACTGACTTGCATATTAAACAGACGCCATCTTCTTCTTCAAGGCCTAAAACTCGATCCATGCCTAGAAAACCAATGCCCAGAATGCATGGTCAGGCCCCTATGCTTAAAAAACAAATTGTAAGAATGGTTGAAGACCTTATTACTCTAATCAGGGGAAGCCACCCTTCTCCCTCTAAGAGACCTAGGATTGATTTTCCTTCTGATTCTTCTGATCAGGATTCTGAAATTTCTGTTTTCTCTGATGACCAGGAGTTGCCCTTATCTTCCTATGAGGATTCAGATGCAGAGGACTCCATTCCCTCTGCTTCCCCTCCAGATGATTTCTCTTTTGGTGAAACCTTGCATACTCATAGGGAGCATTTCTGCTGAGAAAGCCAGGATTACTCTGACTCCAAAAAGAGGCTTAGGGAATTCTTACTCCTACCTCAACACAGGCCTTTAGCCATCCCTCCTGTACTGGACATTGTAGATGCCTTTTCGGAATCTAGCCTGGCCCCTGACTCTTTAACTCCGGCTCCCAGCAAACCTGACAGGTATTACAGGGAACATGACTCTCACATGTTCCTCTTTAAGAATCCTACTGCGGATCCTGAGACCATTTCACAGGGACCCACAGGCATTAAGGCTACTACTGCCAAAAACCCTACTCCCTCTGATAGACATTCCAGGGCCCTGGATAGATGGGGTAAGAAGGCACACACTTCTGCTACTTTGGTTATTAAGGCCTTAAACTGCCAGTTTCATATGTTAAAGTATCAGCAGCATGTTATTGGACTGCTTAAACAGAAAATTATGTTGTTTCCTGACTGTGCTGACAATAAGGAATTACAGGATTTAATGCATTCTGCCGAGCAAGTTGGAAAGCATACTTTGCAATGTGGTTTTGATTCATTAGAGGCATCTTGCAGGGCTGCTGTCACTGGGTCTGTACTTAGAAGGCATGCTTGGCTTAAGGAGCAATCTTTGCCAGATCATGTTAAGGCTAAATTACTAGATGCTCCCTCAAACCAAGACCGCATGTTTGGCAACAAAGCAGAAGAAGTACTTAAAAAGATGGAGGAAAACACTAAATCTATGCAAACCATTAAAGATTTCCTGCAAGTTCAGCCTCTCAGATTTAGTAGGCATCGGCCTTCTAAGAATTGGTCCTTTCCTGCCTCTTCCAGGCCTTCTCAGCCCAAACCCAGAACCAGCAGAACACCCAGGCTGCATTCCCAAGGTACTCACAGGCCTATGCAGTGGGGGGCTCCCACTTCCAAAGTTGGGAGTAGTAAGACCCCCCCCCATGGTAAACTGTCACAATGACTTAAACTTTAAACTTTCCAAGCCCTGCTCAACTGACTGTTCCTTTAGGGGTAAAGATCGCCCTGCATGCAAAAAACTGGGAACTCATTACCCAAGACAAATGGGTTTTAAATATAGTTTCATAAGGATACAGATTCCACTTCCACTTCCACTCCCACTCCTTACCCAACCCCAAACGGTTGGCCAGACCTACCTCCAAATCAGTGGGCAGAAGCTCAAAAACAAGTTCTCCCTCTTCTAAGCATCAGGGCTATTCAGCCTGTCCCAGAAGAAGAGTGGAGACAAGGCTTCTACGCAAGAATTTTCCTGGTACCCAGAAAAGACAATTCCTGGAGTCCTGTCCTGGACCTGTCTATCCTAAATACTTTTTTGGAAATCCCAAAATTCTAAATGCTAATTCTGCTTCAGCTGCTTCCCATGCTAGGCAATAATGCCTGGTTGGCAACACTGGATTTAAAGGAAGCCTATCTGCACATCCCAGTAAGGGAATCTTGCAGAAGATACCTACGCTTCAGAGCAGGCTACATGCACTATCAGTTCTCTGCACTGCCCTTTGGCTTATCTACTGAGCCCAGGGTATTCACAAAGTGCCTAGCTCCAGTCATTGCATTTTGCAGGCAAAGAAATATTTAAATGTACCCATACCTGGACGATTGTCTAATTCAGGCGGAAAGCCAGGACATACTTTTGAATCATCTGGCATTTGTGAGGAAATTAATAACTTCTCTGGGGTACACTATAAGCGAAAAGAAATCGCATCTAGTACCCTGCCAACAAATGTTATTCCTGGGAGCAAGCTTGAATACAACTTTCCATATGGCCTACCTCACGCCAGAGAAACAAGTTTATTTGACATCCTACTTCAAACTACTGGCCACAAAGACCCAGCTGTCTGCAAGGAAAATACTGCAAGCCCTGGGGTTCATGGCCTCTTGCATTCTACTAATTCCATATGCAAGACTGCATATGAGGAAACTACAGTGGTATCTAAAAAGCCTATGATGTCAACATTCTCAGGACCTAGAATCAGTGATTCATATCATACCTTGTCTAAATATAGAGTTCCTTTGGTGGGCGTAGGCCTGCCACCAAAACAAGGGACTGCCATTCACTCTACCCCCTGCCACCCAAACCCTAAAAACAGACACATCAGACTATGCATGGGGGCTCACCTGGCAGGGCAGTGCATTCAGGGCAAATGGAACCCAAGTCAAATGCACCTGCATATCAATCAGAAAGAAATGTTAGCTGTACAGAATGCTCTGACAGCCTTCAAGAACCATATTCTTCCAGGACAATTATTGGTAAAGTCGGACAACACCACGGTTATGTGGTACATAAACAAGCAGGGGGGGATCCCACTCATACCCTCTCTGCAGACTAGCCATGGCACTGTGAAACACAGCCTTGAGCTACCAAGTGCAACTACAAGCTCAATTCCTGCCAGGCAAGCTAAATACACTGGCAGATGACCTAAGCAGAAATCTCATGGACCCACATGAGTGGAAACTGGAACCAAAGATATTCAACATGTTGAGAAACAAATGGGGGAGCCCAGGGATAGACCTGTTTGCCTCCCCTCTGAACTACCAATTGGACATATTCTGCACAAGTGCTCCCTACAGACAAGCTTGGAAAGTGGATGCCCTGTCCTTCACCTGGCAAAACCTATCAGTTTATGCCTTTCCCCTTCTGCTTCTCCTCTCCAAAGTGCTACTAAAGATCAAACAGGACAAACCAAGGACAATACTGATTGCACCAGACTGGCCACGTCAACACTAGTACCCCCTCTTGCGCAGTGTGTCACTGCTGGAACCATGGCACCTGCCTCAGACTCTTGTCCTGCTGTCACAGCAGGAAGGCCAGATTCTGCACCCACAGCTTCAAACCCTGAACCTTGCAGCCTGGCTAATTACCTGATCTCTCTGTTACCATCCCTCAGTAAGCAAATGATGGATGTCATTCTGGAGGCAAGGAGGCCTAGTACTAGAAAATTCTATGTTGAAAAATTGAAAATATTCTGTTCCTGGAGCCAAACTCAGGGGATGGCCACAACAGTGCTCACTTTACCTCATATTCTTCAATACTTAACTGAGATGCTTCACAAGGGCCTTTCCTTTTCTTCCATCAAAATTCATGCCTCTGCCATTTCAGCACATTATAATACTGAGCCACCCCTGTTCTCTCATCCACTGCTGAAGCAATTCCTTAGAGGGGCCAAAAACCTAAGACCACCTAGGAGAGCCCCTACTCCAGCCTGGGACCTTAACTTTGTATTGGAAAAGCTCACTCTGCCTCCCTTTGAGCCAGCTGCAAATGCAGAGTTGAAATTCCTTTCTTGGAAAACAGCCTTCCTTCTAGCAATCACTTCAGCAAGAAGGGTGTCTGAATTGCAGCCCCTCATGGCAGTGGAGCTTTTCATCATCTTTCACGCAGACAGGGTGACACTCAGGACCAACACTTCATTTATGCCCAAGGTGGTATCCAGTGTGGCCCTTAATCAGTCCATTAATTTGCCAACCTTCTTTTCTAATCCACAGAACAAAGGGGAACGAATACTGCACTCCCTGGATGTGCAAAGATAACTTAAGATTTTACTTGGACAGGACTAAGCCTATCAGGAAATCTGAACAGCTGCTGGTGGCACTTGCTGCAGGGGCAGAGGGGAAGGCCATTTCAAAGCAAACCATTTCTAAGTGGATAGGCCATTGCATTCATTTCTGCTATAAGCACCATGGAAAACCTACCCCACAGGGGATAAGACCTTATTCCACCAGGGCTGCATCTACCTCTACAGCCTTTCTCAGAGGTGTCCCTACTAGGGACCGTCTAGAAGCTGCTACCTGGAGTTCTGTTCATACCTTCACCAAGCATTACCACTTGCCAATTTTCTCTAAATCCAGAGTTGGCTTTGCCACTGCAGTCTTGCAGGGCCTTATAGCTGGTCCTAATGCTATCTGATTGCCTCCCCCCATCCTTAGCTTTGGGAAATTAACCCAAATGTGATGACGGCAGCAGTGAAGCACGAAGAACATAGTACTGTTGTGTACACTTACCATAAATGTAGATGTTCGAGTGTATTCACTGTTGCAGTATTGGTTACCCTCCCTCCAGCCCCCTGACTTCTATTGACTATACCTCTATTCTTGCTTACTTTGCTTAAAGCTTTCTGGTGTATTTACATTTTGTTGAAGGTGTAACCTTGCATATAATTGCTTCCCATTATGGGGGCACCTAACATCTTGGGCAAGAAAAACTGATGTAATGGTGTCGGCTGCATGCTTTATACCCCTGATGACCTGACGTCATGGAAGATGAGACAGCAACCGACGCGGGACCCAAGACTTTGTTAATCAGGCCGACTGAGGGCTACCTGCAAGCAGATAACCCAAATGTGATGACTGCAACAGTAAATACACTTGAACATCTACATTTATGGTAATTGTACACAACTGTACTTTAACATTGCTGCCTAACAGCACTTGGTTCTCCAATTTGGTTCTCATCTGGGTTGCTACATATGTGGAGTCTTCATTTCCTTCTTGTATTTCTGTAGGTTTCTGTCAGGTGTGTCACCTTCCTCAGAGACACATCTTTGGGAGAATCAATTATAGATGTATATGCAGTGTGAGAGAGTGAGTGAGCGAGTGAGAAAGAAATGTGTGTGCTTTCTGTAAATGGTTGTCATTCTCATTCAGGACGAGCTTCTGCGCCGTGTACCCGATAAGTGCTTGGATGGGCCGCAACTCCCTTGCAACCCTACAATTTCATTAATTGAGTAGTCTGAGAGCGAGTGAAATATGCACATGTACATATACATACATACATACATATATATATATGTATGTGTATATATATGTATATATATATATATATATATATCTATATCTATATATACACACACACACACACACACACACACACACACACACACACACACACACCACTCTTAATTTGTATAGCTAATGTGGAAGAAAGTGACGCTTGAGAATCATTAACTGGGATTACCTTGTGTAGCACTCCTTGCTTTGTCTTACAGATTTCACAAGGGTGACATTCCAGATTCCCTTTTTCCTGTGTGACAAGGAAATTCAGCAACAGCTGAAAACAATGGGAAGGTAGATGAAGTTGTTAAACTCACACAGCATTCTTTTAACAGAACACAGAGGCACCAGTGGCTGGTAAGGTTCATGTGTGGTATACAGCAGTAAGAGCAGCGACAACAAGAATGTGGTGGAAAGACAGTTTACTTGGCCTGGTTTTCAGCAGAGTCAAAGGCCCAAAGATCTGGTTTCCTGGTGATTTGAAGGATGCCATGGTTAGTTGAGAGTGAACATCAGCAGTCCTTAGACCTTGCCCAATTGCCTTAATCTGGAAACAGAATAATTTTCTCAGCACTTGAAAGTTTGGAAAAAGTTTACAAAGGACATGTGGATTAGAGAAATAACATCCAGAGGATGAGCTCGTCCCTTGTTTTTTCCCTTCCCAAGTTCTGTCTTTAGTCTTACAGGGTGTCCCTCCCTATCAGAAGCATGCAGCAAGGAAGGTGGTGTTTTGCTTTTAAGGAGACTACCCATCGAAGAGGTTTTACCACACCAAAAAAACTTAGGATTTGGTTCAGCATTCTTTTCCATTGCTGCAAAAGACAGGCATTCTCAGTGGCCTCAGTGCTTAAACATTTCTGTACCATAAGAAACTTTTCAAATTATCATGGTGCAGTCTTTCTTTGGCCACCAGAGGGAATATGGGTACTTTGTTTGGACATGTAAGAACCAGCCTCCATGCCAAAACCACCAATTTTTGTAGAACGCATCTACCCATCCACGTCAGAGCCAGTCATAGTTAGTTCCGTATTCCTATCGTTCGGTCTCACCTCTGTCTCTAGATAAGTGCATGCCCATATTAGTATGTCAAGATCACAGGGAAGCAAAGCATTCCCATTTCTAGACAACTGGCTCCATGATCATGAATCTTGTGAACATGGGGGGGGGTTCTGTGCTGAAACTGTTCATCTCTCTCTGGGGATACCAGTAATCCTTGCAAAGTTTCACATACTTCCACTTCATAATTTGACTTTTATAGGATGCTCCTCAAAACTTCCTGTGTTGTTGGGCCTTCTTTCCCCAAGACAGAATCCTCTTTCTGCAGTATGTCATTCCATCTTTTCACTCAGCATAGTCTGCACTTGCAGAGACTTACTTGTCTCAGAGCCATAATATCTAACATTAATGGTCCTTCCTGGCAGATTTCATATTAGGGTATTCGTTGAACAGTGTAGGTGTTGTAGTTCAATCATCTTGAACTCTTTTTGTCTACCTGTTTGAATCTCCAGACCTTTTTGTTTGCATTTACAGTGGTATTTGATTCCCACCAATCTTCATTCTAGATGTCCACTCCAGTTAGACACCTCAGACCTCAGTGAGCCTGGACGTGTGTCTCTTAGGGTGGGCTAGGACTATATTGGGCATACAGTTGACTGTGCTTGGTCATCGTAGCAGTCTTGTCTTTGCATAAATAAGCTGGAAAAAAGAGTAGTCATTTTGAAACTGCTGACCTTTCAAGGCTTCTAACCCCACGGCATCATATCTTTTCAGAGAATAAGGCTGTTGTCTGGTACAGCATCAAAAAGAGGAATATGTTCCTGCCACCTCTTTCAGATGCTGTGAGAGTGTGGCAGTGGGCCTTCAGTCTGCAGTGTTTTTCTTTCTGTTGCCTCATGAATGGTCCGTATGTCTCATTCATTGACAGGAAGGATTTGTAGAAGGCAATGTGCAACCTCTTTGTATCTCTGACACTGCTAAGTGTCCCACCTCCTATTCAATGGTTCTCCCTTCTCTACGTCAGACTAAGAATACCCTACTTTACAAATTATGCACTGGACTTGTATGCTTTTCTCCAGTTTCTTCTGATGTCAGAGTTCATTTAGAATTCCAAATTAATGCCAGAGTTCATACGTTAGGTAAAGTGTTCAAGCCTTATGACTTTCAAGGAACACTATCTTAATAATTGATAGATCAAACACTGTAGCTCCAGTGCAATCATCTAAAGATGTCTTAAATTTTACTAGACTCTTTGCACCTCTGATATATTCAGGTACATTATTCTATAATTTTGACATACTGCATGATAAATAAGTTCTGATGTCCTTCATGGATGCATCTGCAGTCATAACAACTGGGTTGTCCTGTCGTCAGGCAGCCCTTCAGTCGGCCGGATTCCAAAGTCCGGGTCCGCTTCGCTGATGTCGCACTTCACCCGGCGTCATCTCTGTTGGTCTTCGGTATATAAGCATCAGCCGACGCCATTTTCTTCAGTCTTTCTTGCCGCGTGGCGCTCAAGCAGAAGCTGTTCGCAAGTGCCGGTCGGTCGGATCCAGAGATTACTTCTACCGAATACTACTTGAAGACTTCTAAAGCTAAGTACCCGTTGGGACTCTTTCTTGCCTCAGCCGATGTCAGAGAAAGTTAATAATTGTTTAACCTGTGGGAAACAAATACCTCATAAAGATTTCCACTCTTACTGCCTGCCCTGTTTAGGCCCAGCCCACGACGTAGCAGCTTGTTCGTCTGTGCTTCTTTCAACCGGACACGCTTAGGCGCCGGTCAGAGTTTGCAGAACAGTTTTTCGGTTCTGACTTTGCGTACATTATGCCGCCGGACCCTCCGACTTAGCATTCTGCCAAAACGCAAAGAAAAGACCGACACTCGCGGTCCGCGGTTTCGGCCGAAATCATGGTTAAGCAAACCGTGAGTGTCTCGGTTTCGGCCGAAACCGAGAAAACTGATCAAACTACACCTGAAACTATCACTACAACTGAGGTCCCTGCTAACACTCTTGAATCGGCCTCAGAAATTTTACCCACTACGGTGCTTACCACTGACTTATCAGACACCATTCCCTTGGATGTCTCTACCCCAGCACGTGGTGCTGCTAGGCCTCCAGCAGCCATGTCCATTAAGGCCTTCGCCAGGGCTAAAGCAGCCAAGACTACTAAAACAGTGCCTGTTAAACCCCCTTCCACCAGGCCCTCTGCCAGTTCTCAAATGCTTACCTTGGCAGAAGATTTAATTTCATTAATTAGAGGATCTCAATCTCACCCAGACCTAGGGCAGAGCCCCCTGAGCCAGTGTCCTCTGATGATTCTGCTGATGAATCAGACATAACTGACCAGCCAGAGGCTCCTTTCTCCAATTTTGAAGATTCTGATGCTGAAGAATCCATTCCAGCTGCTTCCCCTCCAGAAGAATTCTCCTTTGGGGAAACCTTGCATGCCATGCGAGAACAGTTCCAATGGCAGCAACAGGATTTTTCAGACTCCAGAAAAGACTTAGGACTTTTGCACCTACCACAGCACAGGCCCTTAGCTATCCCTCCTGTTCTCTCTGTGGTGGATGATGCTTTCAATGATGCCTGCTCAGCTCCAGATTCTTTACCCCAGCCCCTGCCAACCCAGACAGATCTTACAGGGTGCCAGATACTCATCACCACCTCTACAAGGCCCCTCTTGCAGCCCCGAAACTATATCCCAGGGTCCCAAGGCAGTAGCCATGACCATAGCTAAAACCCTGTTCCTTCTGAAAGGGAAGCAAGGTCATTAGACAGATGGGGTAAAAAAGTTTACACTTCAGCCACTCTTTCAGCTAGAGCTTTAAATTGTCAGTTTCACATGATACAATACCAAGAGTTTATGCTGGATCAGTTAACTAAAAAGCTAACCACTGATGAATCTCTTGATAAGAATTATGTATTAGAAATGGTAAATAACATACAGCAGGTTAGTAACCATTCTTTAAAATGTGGCTATGATGCACTGGAGGCTTCATTTAGATCAGCCATGACTGGCACAGTAATTAGAAGGCATGCATGGCTAAAGGAGCAAGCTTTACCGGATCATGTTAAATCTAAATTGCTTGATACTCCTATGGATAAATCAAGTTTGTTTGGTACACCTGCCCAGCAGGTTATGAAGAAAATGGAAGAAAAGGCAAAATCAGTCCAGACAGTTAAAGAATTTTTGCAGGTTCAACCCCCAAGGTTTAGCAGGAAATGGCCTGCCAAAAATTGGTCCTTTCCTGACTCCACAAGACCTCAAAGGGGCAGGAATAGACGTTCCAGAGGCAGAAACCAATCCAGAGGAGGTGCCTACAGAGGACGACAGTGGCAAGGTAACAACAGAGGCACAGAATCAACACCTGCCTCTACATCAACACAGCCACA
Source organism: Protopterus annectens (assembly GCF_019279795.1). Classification (NCBI taxonomy): domain Eukaryota; kingdom Metazoa; phylum Chordata; order Ceratodontiformes; family Protopteridae; genus Protopterus; species Protopterus annectens. The sequence continues at coordinate 444,636,162 of NC_056726.1, forward strand.
GTGACTTAAACCTAAAACCGCCAACCAGGGAACAAATAGCAGCTCCTCTAGGCGGAAAGCTAACCTTATTTTCAAAAAACTGGCACCACATAACAAAGGACAAGTGGATTTTACGAACCATAGATCAAGGTTACCGTTCCACTTCCACACTTTACCAGTCAAAAGAGGAATGCCAAACCTACCTCCAAATCAAAAAACAGAGGCTCTACAACAGATAATGGAATTAGCAAACATGAGAGCTGTGGAAAAAGTGCCAACAGCAGAGCAAGGAAAGGGTTCTACTCCAGACTATTCCTAGTTCCAAGAAAGGAAAAAGTTGGAGACCAATTCTAGACCTGTCTACCCTAAATACTTACATCATTGTCCCAAAATTCAAAATGCTGACCCTACAGCAACTTCTTGCCATGCTGGGCAAGGAGTGTTGGCTGGTAACTCTAGATCTCAAGGAGGCATACCTGCACGTCCCCATTCGACCTATCTGCAGAAGATACCTCAGATTTCTTGCAGGATCAGAGCACTATCAATTCTCAGCATTGCCCTTTGGCTTATCTACTGCCCAGAGTATTCACAAAATGCCTGGCATCAGTAATCGCCATTGCAGACTACAGGAATTCAAATTTATCCATACCTGGACGACTGTCTGATACAAGGGGACAACAAAAGCAAGCTGACAACAGATTTACAAAGGGTCATTTACTTGCTTCAAGCACTGGGATACACAGTCAATTTACAAAAGTCAAGGCTGATACCATCCCAGACAAGGACTTTCCTGGGAGCGAATTGGACACAGTAAGACAAATGGCATTCCTAACTACAGAAAAACAAAAGAACTCCCTCTTTACTTCTTGGCACTAACAAATCTGAACAAGTTAACAGCAAGAAAGGTACTGCAGGCCTTGGGTTTCATGGCATCATGCATAATCTTGGTTCCATTTGCCAGACTACATATGAGAAAGCTTCAGTGGTACCTAAAGAATTTATGGTCCCAACACAGACACAGCCTAGAAACGGAAATCCCACTAATACCATGCTTAAAACAGGAGTTCCTATGGTGGGCTCACGCATGCCAGTCAAACCCAGGCCTGCCCTTTCGCAAAGGTCAAGCAAGCCAGACCATCACAACAGATGCTTCAGACCTGGGATGGGGGGCACATATGCTGGACAAATGCGTGCAAGGATTGTGGACACAGGACCGACTTCAACTGCACATCAACCTAAAAGAAATGCTGGCAGTAAAACTGGCAATCCAAAAGTTCAGACCATTTCTCAAGGAAGGCCAGTTGATGATAAGGACAGACAACACCACAGTCATGTGGTACATCAACAAACAGGGAGGCACTCATTCCTACCCCTATGCAGAATGACTTTGGAACTGTGGACCCTGGCACTCAGCTACAACATCCAGTTACAGGCAATATTTGTACCAGGAAAAGAAAACTCTCTAGCAGATATGTTAAGCAGGACTACATCGGATGTCCACGAATGGCAGCTGCACCGGACATCTTCAAGACCATCTCAAGAAATGGGGAATGCCTCAGATAGATCTATTCGCATCACCTCTCAATCACCAGCTCAAAAAATTCTGCACAAGGACATTCCACCCACTAGCATGGAAAGTGGACTCGCTCTCCTTCAGCTGGAAAGGACTAACAGCATATGCATTCCCACCTCTTCCTTTGATACACAAAGTATTACTAAAAATCAAGGAGGAACGTCCAAGGATAATCCTGATAGCTCCAAACTGGCCAAGACAACATTGGTACCCACTGCTGAGGAGCATGTCCCGGAACAATATGTGGCCAATACCCCTGATGCCTTTGATGCTAACTCAGAACAACTACAGCACCATGCATCCAAACCTAAGAACGTTGCAACTGACTGCATGGAACATCACATAGCAGCTGCTAATCCACAGCTTTCACAAAGAGTTAAAGACATTATTCTTGAAGCACGCAGACCTTCAACAAGAAGAAACTATGCTGGGAAATGGAAAAGGTTTGTCATTTGGAGCTCAGAAAGAGGTAAAGATGTATCAAACATAGATATGCCCAACATTCTGGAGTATCTGGCCGAACTACTTCATTCAGGCCTGTCCCATTCCTCCATCAAGATTCATGCATCAGCTATTTCAGCAGAATACAGCTTTGATCCACCTGTTTTCCACATCCTTTGCTCAGGCAGTTCCTCAGAGGAATCAAGAATGTAAAACCTCCAAGGAAACCACCATTACCAGCCTGGGACTTGAACTTTGTGCTAGAAAATTGACTCTATCACCTTTTGAACCAGCAGCAACAGCAGACCTGCAACACCTGTCATGGAAAACTGCTTTCCTACTGGCAATTACTTCAGCAAGGAGGGTTTCAGAACTACAGGCCTTAATGGCAGTGCAACCCTTTCTAATCTTCCACCAAGATAGAGTGTCCATGAGGACTAATCCTACATTTATGCCTAAGGTGGTATCCAGAGTGTCCTTAAACCAGGCAATCCACCTACCTACCTTCTTTCCCAACCCACAAAACAGAGGGGAAAGAATACTGCATACCTTGGATGTACATAGACAGCTACGCTACTACTTGGACAGAACAAAAAATAGCAGAAAGACTGACCAACTTTTCGTAGCCTATGCAGCAGGAAGGGAAGGAAAAGCTATTTCCAAACAGACAATCTCCAAATGGATAGGAAATTGCATACGATTCTGTTACTCCTTCCATGGAAAGCAAATTCCACAGAACATAAGACCTCATTCTACAAGGGCAACAGCCACTACCACAGCCTTCTTACGAGGAGTGGCTACCAAAGACATTATTGAGGCGGCTACTTGGACCTCCGTGCATACATTTGCCAAGCATTATAATCTACCTCTATATTCCAGATCCCGAGCAGGGTTTGCCACTGCTGTTCTGCAAGGGATCCTAAACACAACATGATCTACCTTTATCCTCCTCCCCTAGTTGGCTATGGTATTCTACCCAGTTGTTATGACTGCAGATGCATCCATGAAGGACATAGTACAGTTTTGTACCTACCATAAATGTAGATGTCCGAATTGGATAGCATCTGCAGTCAGGATTACCCTCCCTCCTTCCCCTCTGTGGTACTCCTAGGGTGTTTACCCTTCTAATAGCTAGCTAGTGGGGGGACTTCTTTCATGGTGTATTTGTTTGTATTTATGCACATACATGCTTATTTTTGTGTTTACCTCTATCTTTTGGAAACATTGGCATCTATCCAAAATTTTTAGCCTTCTAGAGGGCTTCTGGCATCTGGGGCAAGAAACACTGAAGAAAATGGCGTCGGCTGATGCTTATATACCCGAAGACCAACAGAGATGACGTCGGGTGAAGTGCGACATCAGCCGAAGCCGGACCCGGACTTTGGAATCCGGCCGACTGAAGGGCTGCCTGACGACAGGACAACCCAGTTGTTATGACTGCAGATGCTATCCAATTCGGACATCTACATTTATGGTAGGTACAAAACTGTACTTTCTCTTATTACAGAACTTATACCATCAGCAAACTTTTATAAAATTGTCCAGCCAACCGACCCCACACCCTCTACCACCCCCGACTGCTAAAACCCATTCCAACCAGCTAAATCAAAAACTTATCAAACTTAAACCAGGTTCTCCTTCAGCTGACAACCTGCCACCTCTCTTCCTAAAAGCTGCTACTGACGCCATAGCATATCCTGTTTCCATCCTCATAAACCGCTTAATTAGTGAATCCCACTGTTCCTGCCCTCTGGAAAAAGTTCCAGACTATACCAGTCCACAAAGGTGGATATTCTGTTCAGCTCTCTAATTATCGACCTATTGCCATACTCTCTCATCTCCAAAATTCTTGAGCATTGTGTTTATAAACAAATCTCAGCTTATCTTACTCGTGAAAACTTAATTACCCCTACTCAACATGGCTTCTACCCCCACCACAGCACCACAACTGCACTTATTTCCTTTTCTAACTCCATCTCCCTAGCTAGAGACAATGATAAACTAGTGTCTTGCATCTTTTTAGATCTCGCCAAAGCTTTTGACACTCTCTCACCCCATCCTCTTTTCCAGGCTGTTTCAACTCATCCTGTCCTCAGCAACTACCTCTTGGTTCAGTAGCTACCTCACAAACAGACTGCAAACTGTAAAATGGCTCTCTGCTCTTCCTCCTTTTCTCCCCATCAAAATGGGTGTCCTTCAAGGCTCTATTTTAGCCCTCCCCCTCCTTTTTAACATTTTTACTAACCAACTTCACACATCCTGTCCTCATTTTTCCTTCATACGGTATGCAGATGACTCCATCATCATTTCTATCTCTGACAGTCCCACTGACCTACTAACCCTGACACAAACATCTTTCCGCCTCACTGAAACATGGCTTACTAACAACCAACTCGTGCTAAACCCTAAACAGACAAAAATTCTTCTCTTCCTCCCAAAATCCCTTTGCCATCTTAAATCCTTATTTACCATCTCTTCCCTTAATAACACTACGATCATAGCTGAATCACACACTAAACTGCATGGAGTAATAGTGGACAATCAACTAAAATTTGACCTTCATGTACTTAACTGCATCAAGAAAACCCACCAAAAGCTTGGTTTGATCTATAGAAACAAAAGATTCCTTGCACCCAACTCCAGGATGTCACTAGCTCAAGCTTACTTTCGCCCTAACCTCTTTTACAGCTTTTAAATTTTGAAAACTTAGTCTTCACTACTTTCCAAACTTTGAAACCACCTACAACAAATTTGCTATATTTGCAGACAATCTGTCCTCAATATCACACCACTGTCATGCTCTGCAGACATTCAGCTGGCTAGAGTTTCCTAACCAACTCTTATTTACCCAACTTCTCATTATCCATACTATTTTGAATAAGCCCTCCTCCTGCCCTAGCATTTCCTCACTTGTCTCTCTCTATAATCCCCCCGATCCCTCAAAAGCTCTGACTAATGTCTTTTACAAATTCACAAACCTAAAAAATCTATTGGGCAGAACCTCTACAGCTACATACCTGCTCTTGCATGGAACAAGCTCCCTGCGAACTTTAGAAACATTTCCTACATCCACATATTCAAGAAAATTGTCAAAAGGTACCTTAATAGCACATGGATTTGCCTCTGTAATCATCCTACATGAACCCACCCCTTTCTCTATCACTATCCTCTCTATTTCTCCCTTCCCTACTACCATAACTCACTTAACTGCTTTGTATTGTACAATTACTCTCTGAAGATAACCCAATGTGTTATGTAAATTCATTCAAATGTTTTATTGTATATTTCTTTGCTATGTTTTTTTTTCTTCAGTGTTATAATGCCTCTGAACTGTATTGTATTTTGAAGCTGTATCTACATTTGCGTAACTGTTTTATTGTAAAATTTTCATTGTATTCTTCTTCAGTTTTGGAAATTTTCTTGCTTACCTGTACTCTGGAGCTTTTCTCTCCAGGCCTTTACTGAAAAAGGACTTTTTGCTCAGATGGACTATCCCATTAACAAATGCCAAATAAATAAATAAATATGTCTGTAGATTCTAAACTCAGTAAAGACTGAAAGAAAAGTCATTAAATACCTTATAGGCAAATATAAATTGATCATTGATATATCTATAATGGAGAGTATAAAGACCTATTGAAGCACATTTATCCATATAGCATCACTGTTTAATATAAGGTGTTCTTTTTGTAAATTTACATTGTACTGATTCTATACAGTTAAGCTGTCTATTATTAAGAGTACAGAATACTGTATTATATTCCAGAATTGATCTGATCTTTACCTTAAATAAACTTGATAAGATTATAACCTGTCTCATAAAGTTTTTGAGAATCAAACCCATCCGCTTCAAGGTCTTATTACAGATGGCTGTCACATGATTTTTAAAATAAAAGAAGAATCAGTCTGTATACTAAAATATTTATATTTGCTGTCTTCCAGTAAATCAAATGTAGACAGTGTAACTGATCTTATTTTTTTCCAAATGCGTCATTGCACTTTTTCTCACTTAATGAGAGACCAGCTGTACTAACCCACTTACCTAAGCATAGTAAATAACTTACTAATATTAGTCAAATCTTCTTCATTAACAAAAAAAAAGTTTAGAATTGTCAGTGTACTTAGCTAACCAGTAATTTTCATCGCATACAGGCAAAAATGGTATTAAACAGCAAAGGCCCGAGCACAGATCCCTGAGGAACACCTGATCTCACTAGTACTGGATCTGATTTCATTCCTTCAATGACTGCTTTAGGTTCTGCCTCTGAGTCACAGATTAATCCAGCTACATAAATATTGATTAACCTTATATTGTTGCAAAGCCAAGTCAGTAGTGGGGAATGATGGTAACTCAGAAGTTCTTGTTAAATCCAGATACATTTCAAGGGTGATAATTCCTATTTCTGTAGCCCTACAGATATAACATAAACATTTGATGAATTAGTGAGTGTAGAATTGCCTTTCAAAAAACATGTTGAGAAATGTGAAGCAATGCAAGGTTATTTTCTTTAAACAGGATTTCACTAATACAGCTCGCAAAGCATTTGCATAGTGTTGTGTTAGACTTACTGGATGATTTTGTACTGCCATCTTATCTCCAGTTTTAAAAAATAGAGTAATTAATGAAGACTTAGAAGAACTTGATATATATATATCCATTACAGATCATATAATTAAATGTCCTACTTGTATACTCACTAATAATCTTTTATATTAACCAACAAAATCCCAGGAATACAAATCTCAATGTATCATATTTCATTTTAAGGTTCATAATAATAATATCTCTTAAGTAATATTAGGAAATTTAGTCTTACAACCAATTCTTTCTTCCACGGATTGAGAATAATAATGACTCATAACAATGGCAAAACCAGCAAAATATTCATTATATTTATCAACTATCAATTCATGATCACCTATGTTGACCCATATACAAAAATAACATTAATGTGATTTGTTTCATTTCTGAAGTAATGTTTTTATATTTTTTATTGTTGGTGTCATCATTTGCTAACAAATGTTCATATTTTCTTTTTTTTCCATTTCTTATGCTTAAAGATAGTTCTTTACTTCTCAACCTTAACTTCTTTTTATTAAACCTATTAGGAAATTTGTGATAAATACACCAAGCCCACTTTTTTCCTGTTATATAATCTGTTCTCATTGTAATTGCTCCATACTGGGAATTTATTTTTGGAATTTACTTTTCCATGGCAAGCTGTCTCAGCTATACTGTTACAGTAGAGATTCTGTATTATCATAACACCCACTAACTGACTCGGCCATCTCTTAACAATCCAAAGATAGCAAATTATTCTTTAACTGATAGTAATCAGTTAGACAGTTAGACCATAATTGGTTACCCCTTATCAACTATTTCTAATGAGAATGACCAAGTGATCAGATAATCCTAAAGTATGAGAAATCTGAATATTTTCAATTAAAATTGGATTATCTGTACCTAATAAATCTTGAATATTAATACCTCAAGTCGGTTACAAAATCAGTTTTGTAATATTATGATACTTGAAAGTTTAAATAAATTGTCTTTCATGATTATTTCCTTCTTCATTTTCTTGCCAGTCAGTGATGGAGTAATTAAAATAACCTGTCAGTGCTAGGTTTCTTTAATCTAAATTCATATTTAATGCAGCCAGATAATCACAGCAAATATCTAAATCCATTGTATGTGTACAATAACAAGGTATCAACATTATAGGATCATGCAACAATATTCCATAAGCTTGGAGTATTATACCATGATGCCCCTGCACTGGCCCAGTAATCAAGGAGCCTCAATCCTCACCACTAGCACCAGTGAGGGACGTGCACATTGGAAGGATGACAAGTACACATACAGTAAAGTACAATTTCCCTTAAGTGCACACAGAGATCACAGTCAGTCTGGGGCTGGTCTCTCCCTCTCTCTCCAGATCCCCAATAAGACTTCCCACCGGCACAGCTATAGGTTAAGATCTCAGCCGAGCAGTCAAGCCAAAACCTCCAGCACCCTCTTTGTCCAGCCAGTGCTTCGTGACCCTACCCAAGTAGCTGACACACGGTTCCCCTTAATAATCTTGAAATACTGAAATCTCGAATTTCATTATCCCGAGACCATAAAGGCGAAACTTCAAAATGGCGAAAATGCATAAGTGCAAATCCGAGTATTTGAAATCTGCGCTTATGCATGAAGTGTTTGGCTGGGATGGTGTCCAGAATTTAAGGTGAGTGAGAGTATGAGAGTGTTTTTGTAAGTTGTACGTGTGGATTAGGGTAGGGAGGTGTAAGTGTGAGTGTTTTTGTAAGTTGTGCGTTTGGGTTAGGGTAGGGAGGTGGAAGTGTGAGTGTTGGATGTGTTTGTGTGATGTGTGTGTGTGTGTGTGTGTGTGTGTGTGTGTGTGTGTGTGTGTGTGTGTGTGTGTGTGTGTGTGTGTGTGTGTGTGTGTGTGAGGGACTGTAGAATGTCTGGGGTGTGAGTTTGTTTTTTTCTATTTGTACAATTTCGGAGTTGGTATATGTAAGTAGGGGGGTGTGGGGAGCACAGCCCCCACATGGGGGGTACAGGGGGGCTTGCCCCCCTGCTTACATGTAGTGTAGGGTTGTATAGTTTGTGTGGTGTGGGTAGAATGGTGTGTGTGTTGTCTGGTGTATGTATGTTTGTGATTGTGTGTTTTGTGCTTTTGGGTTTTGGGATTGTGAGCCGTTCGCCTTTATAGTTTTGAGGTACTGAAATTCAAGATTTCAGTATTTTGAGATTGTAAATGGGAACCCAGACACACACACTTGAGATTTGATTTATATATATATATATATATATATATATATATATATATATATATATATATATATACATATATACACACACACACACAAACACACAAACACTCCTAGGAAAGGTTTTCATCGCTGAGAATAAAATCTCACCTCTTTTGAACCCTTGTCAGTATCTACCTGTACTATTCTTGTCTAGCCTTTCTTTACTTTGTAACCATCAAATTTCCTGAGTCTGTGAGCCATTTGAAACTGAATTCTCATGTCTTCATATAATGCTATTATGTCGTTCCATGCTTTCCCACTGATAACCTTGTATCTTTGATTGGAACAACCCACTAACAAAGGATTCCAAATATAATGTGAAATTGGAGAGAGTGGGAATCTCTGCCACGTTCCTCTAGAAAGCTCTCCAGAGCTAGACAGATAATCCTAGTACTTCAACATTTATATTTGCTCCTGTGTACATTTTTTGGATCATTTTAAGGAACCTAGGAGGATACTAGGATATTGATCTGGAGGTCATTTCAAGCCTAGCCATTTCATACTCATCTAATACCATAGAAATGCTAGTCAATACCCAGAATTGTATTTAGCTATGACTGCCCATGTCCAGGAGGGTTGTGGATACCATCCCCAGTAAGAATTTATGGTGCCCTATCTACTCTTCCAGGTTCTTTTTGAACATTGTCATAGAGGTGTTCTGCTTCACATGAATTGGCAGCCTATTCCAAAGATCTGTCCCTCCAGCATGTATTCAAGTTACAGACCATATTTAGGTCCCTGGAATGGGTAGCTCTAGTCCTGTTTGATTTATGGATGTGAAGAAAATTCATTAGGTTTGGGTCTTGTGTTGCTCTGTAGGCCAGGCATAAGTCTTCCCTAAGAAGTCTATACAATACTGAGTGTAGTCACTGAGACTTTAGTCGGTCTGTGTAAGGCACATGCTGGAGTCCCTTTATCCTCTATGTTAGAAACCACTGAGGTTTCCCCATTTGTTGCATGTGCTTTATACAGTACATGCCAAAAGAGGATGTTATACTCGGTTATGGGCCAGCCTGATTAGTGACGAGTATAGGTTCATAGGTTGGTACTAGGCTATCGGCCCTAGGGCCTATACAAGCCTAGCCCTAAAAATTCCCTGGCTATTTCTTTCCACAATATTTACTTCCCTGGACCCCTTTCTGGCAGGACAACTGATGTGATCCCTAGGGTAAATTTCCTATACCCCATCCAGTCGTCAAGGTTCCTTTTGAAGAGGGCCAAGGAGGTGCTCTGCTTGACATGTATGGGCAGTCTATTCCAGAGTATGGGGAGTCTGTGGGTCAAGAACCTATCCCTGCAGCCCTCCAGTTTAAGCCTGCAAACTCCCTGGGAATTCCATTTTATAATAACACAAACAAACAAGCAGACAAACAAAAAAAAAAAATAGTCCACCCCGCCAAAAGCCTCTTCTCTGTTCAGTGAAACTAATGTCACCCTTCTTTCCAGTCTTTGTGCATCTAGTGCAATCATTAATGTCTGTATAATACTATCAAAAGTTTGTTTGCCTTCCTCAAATCCATATTGATTTTAATTAGTCACCTCCATTGCTACTGGGGCCAATATTGTTTTTTCTTTTTAAACACCTTTATTGAATTATCACCTGCGACATAGGCAAATTTACATTTATATAAAAGTAATCAAACTTTATTAACACATTTACAAACATTGTATTTCACATATATTGATATATATACTATAACCTAAGCAACATTACATAAATTATTCAAGTCCTCTCCCTTTTGTTTTTTTTTTTAAACAAGGAACATCTTTATTAAACCATCACTTAAGACATAGACAGTCATACATTTATAGAAGTGGAAACAGACCACATCAACACAATCCTAGTTGCAAACATTTTACATTGCAAACCATACTGACACATTCCCAGGTGCAAACATTATACATCACTTATCTACCCAGTCATTTTCAGTCAAACGTTACATAGCTCATTTAAGTCCTGCTTTCTGTAATACCTCATTTCTCCCTTGTATGTCTTCTTTCCACAATTCCCATTTTTTCCCATGTGGTTTGCTCCTACCCTTTTGTAAAGATCGCAATTCCAGTTGTTTTGTTTCTGTTACTGTATTCACTACTTCTAGTATAGTTGGTTTAGATTTTGATTTCCCCTTTGTAGTAATAGCTTTTTTGGCAGCCACCATAATTAGACACAACAAAGCCTTACCATGTCTAGGCAATTCCAATGCTGTAACAACTGAAACCTCTGCAAGGACGGCAGGTGTCTAGGCTCAAAAAAATGAGACGAGCAATTACAAAAAGCCAGCACCCAACCGGAGACAAAAATCTTTTTGTGTAATAACACAAAAAACAAACCGGTTTCTGCCCAATAGCCTTTTTCAATGTGTAACTCAGTCTGTTCAACCACCAAATTATATACAAAACCATAATGCAATAATTAATCATTAATTAAACAATTGTAAGTGTTCATTTAAGCTAGGTGGAAATAATCCCCCCAGTTTCACAATCCATGATTTTTCTTTTTTATTTAACATTTTATGCCAACCTATTTTAAAGGGTCTATGTCCCATAATTCTGCCAATAATGATACATTTAAAAGTTGCTGTTGTATGAGAAATAGTGTGTTTATATAAAACATTGGTCAAATATTTATTCCTGATATTACTAAGATGTTCTGAAATATGAAATTTAAAGGGTCTAGAGGTTTGGCCAACATAAAAAGCTGAACATGAACAAGTTGCAAGGTAAATAGCCCAATCACTGCTGCAGTTGCCAAAAACATTAATAGAAAAAACTTTAGAAGTGCTTTTACTAGAAAACTATATTTGCAGAAAGAGCAGTGTCCACAAGGGTAACACCCAAATCCGACTTCAGATCAGTGACAAGTGGAGTACCACAGGGTTCAGTCCTGGGTCCTCTTCTGTTTGTATTGACTTCTTTGAAGTACAGGCTAACACAGAAGGTCTTTGGCTAATACGTTCGCAGATGACTGCAAACTAAGAGCCATAATCAAAACTCCTAACGATGTGGACATCCTACAAAAGGGCCTCACTGAGACAGATGCCTGGTGTCAAAGCCATGGCCTCAAGCTCAATGCCAAAAAGTGCATTGTCATCCCTTTTGGTAAAAACTCTGTACCCATGAACTACCACATAGGCGGTAGTCTACTTAACACCGAAAGTGTGATAAGAAACCTTGGGACACAGGTGGACAGTAGTCTCTCTTTTGATAATCACATCGCCACAGTAGTCAGGAAATCCTTCTACATGGCACACCACATCACAAAAGGTTTTTCATACAGGAAAAAAGAGGTCATTGTTCCCCTCTACTCATCACTCATTAGACCCATTATAGAGTACAATGCCCCTTTTGGTATGTACCTCACAAGACAACTACAATAACTGGAAAGGCCGCAAAAAATACCTCACAAAGAGGGTTACCGGCCTCAAACAGGTACCCTATGCAGACAGTCTCAAAAAGCTCCAGCTTTACTCCATCGCACATCGCCTACTCAGAGGCTATCTCTGCCCAACATACAAAGTTATGTCAAACCCAGAGCTGTTGGACATGCTCCACTTAAAAAAATCCCAGTCCCTCCGAGCTACACGTTCTAGGGACCTAAACCTTGTCACCACAATAAACAGAACATGCTGGAGGGATAGATTCCGGTCCCAGAGACTTCCCATACTCTGCAACAAACTACCTGTCTATATCAAACAACGCTCCTTATTAACACTCTTCAAGAAAAATCTTGATTGGATGGAAAATAGGGAATTCACTCCGCGGATCACTTCTGTGGCTCTGCTCGTCAGGGGCACAGGAAAATAATTTTTTTGGGTGCCAAAAGCCAGGGTACCTTTTTGGCTAGGCTTATATAGGCCCTAGGGCCAATAACCTAGTACCTACCTATGAACTTGTGTCCCATCCAGTGTAGCCTGTATAGAATGTTCCATGGGCATGAAACGTTTATAGTAACTGAAGTGACTCCCCAAAGTTTTACCTCTGCGGAAAGAGAATGAGCATTTGTGCCCTAATATATCACATAATTTGTCGTCAGCCAAAAGTGTATTCCAGTGCTGTTGCACTATATCCAAATATTCATGGGTATTTCTACCATAAGTGGTAATAAACCTGATTTTATTGTCCCTCTGAAATTGATGTTTCTTATATGTGAGAAAATCGTTTCTGGAAAGCTATTGAACCTCCCTACTAGTCTGCATAACCTTAGACATATGATATCCACGTTTCATAAAGCGGTTAATTAAATCTTGATTGAAGTGTTTGTAATCTTCGCTGCTAGAGCAAATTCTATGTATCCTCATAAATTGTCACTCAGGGATGTTGGCAACAATGTTTCTTGAATGACAACTCTAAAAGGAGTCATTGTCAGTGGGTCAAAAGAGAAAAGGAAATAAGTCAATTTTGAAAAAATCTATTAGTGACACTTCTGGTGAGGATTAGTCCTTTTATACTGACACAGAATTGGACAGACAGCAGACGTCACCAGCTAGTAAGAAGTCTTGTAACGTTGAACAAGATAAATCATCGCATAATTTTGATTCAGTCCGTTTATCCATAACAAAAGGAGGGGAGGCAGTAAACACAAATCTAAAACAAGCATAGGTGGCGCTTTGGAAGCAATGCTGAATTTTCTGTAACCCAGATAACTTCCATCAATAATGTTATTAATATCTCATCAGCTGTTTTGTCCAAATGTGATTATGTGATACTTAATAAAGGTCTAAACTTTATCCCTGGGTTCTTTGTTTCCGAAGATACTTTTGTTGCTGATTTGTATGCATTCTGTAGATTGCTTAACCTTAAATTACATTTTCAGGATACTGAATGGGGCAATGAGCATAATGAATGTAGTAGTTTCAAGTTTTATAAGTCAACCTTTGTTCCACCCATGAATAAAAATGTGGAGGTGTTTCAAAAATATATATCAAAATAATTACATTTTGGTTTGAATCATCAAAAACAAATTTTTCCTTCAAATTTGCCATCAGGGGAAGTGGATGCTTTAGTGAGGTTAAAGAATAAGAATATTATTATTCAACGGTTGTAATGAATAAACTTATGTATGTTGAGGAAGCTAACAGTCAGGTACAAGATGTGAGATTTTACACTTGTATGCCCTATGATCCCACAATTAGTTTTAAAAGTGAAATAGATAATTTTTTGGAATCTGCAGTTAGCAAAGTTATAATAGATAAACACACAATGTTTCATTTAAAAGTTAAGGATCCATCATCACAATATTTTTATCTTCTTCCAAAAATTCACAGACATTAATACCCCCCCCCCCCCCCCCCGGGAGACCAATCGTTTCTGGAAAAGGCTCCCTTACTGAACTCGTGTCTTTATATCTTACTATGTATTTAAAGCCTTTATTATCCGGTGTTAGAGCAAGGATTCAGGACACAGCAGAATTTTTGAATATTGTCTCTGACCCCCAATTGGAACCAAGTTGGTTGATGTGTACACTGGACATTATGTCCCTTTACACCAGTATTCCACATTGGGCAGGTTTATGTGCCCTGGAATAATGGTTAAATAGAATGTCTTTATTTAGTCCAGGTTTCAACACTTTTCTTGCATATTTGGCAGAGCATCTCCTGTTTAGAAATGTATTATGTTTTAACACCAAATGTTATTTGCAGTTGAAAGGTACAGCTATGGGTGCATCTTTTGTACACATATATGCTGATTTTTTCATGGGTTATCTTGAACAGATTATTATATATGACAGCAATCATAACATTTTCCTTGGGGAAATAGATATTTGGCGGAGGTTTTTGGGATGTGGGATGGTGTGGAAATTGGACGATGTTCTTTGTGTTTCACTGTTGCAGTCATTGCATTTGGGTTATCTGTTTGCAGGTAGCCCTCAGTCAGCCTGATTAACAAAGTCTTGGGTCCTGCATCGGTTGCTGTCTCTTCTTCCGTGACGTCAGGGGTATAAAACATGCAGCCGACATCATTACATCAGTCTTTCTTGGCGTGCAGTGCCCAAAGCAGAAGCAGGTCATAAGTGCCATTTGGTCGACTCCAAATTTTCGTTTTCGAGTTTCAAAACCGAAGTCTTCAACTAAAAGCTAAGTACTGCTTTGGGGAAACCTTTTCATGCTCTAAACCAGTGCCAGTAAAAGTAAATAATTGCATTTCTTGTGGAAAGTAAATACCTCATAAAGATTTTCATTTGTACTGTATTCCTTGCCTAGGCCCTGACCACGACGTACCTCACTGTCAGTTTTGTGCCTTATTTAAACCACGAACTATCCATCATCTGTATATTTGCGCTTCTAAATTTTTTGGTGCTCGGTTCAATTATCCTGATATGTCTTCGGTAAGCCATCCGACTAAGGACATTCTGAAGAAACGCAAAGATGAAGACAGAGACAGACCACCCAGTTCGCCGGTACTCAGTGAGGCACTTTCGCAGCCCCTGATGCCCACTGCTTCAGATTTGCAGCCCTCTACTGAGACCCATTCGGAGTCCGGTATGCCGTGAGATGCTTCAACTGTGGAACCTGCAGATGTCTCTACCTTGGATGGGTCCAGAGCCGCTCTGCAGGCACCGGCTTCTGAGGGTGTATTCAGGCCTACTGACTTGCATATTAAACCGGTGCCATCTTCTTCTTCAAGGCCTAAAACTTGAACCATGCCTAGAAAACTGATGCCCAGACCGCATGTTCAGGCCTCTATGCCTAAAGAACAAATTATATGAATGACTGACGACCTTATTATTTTAAGCAGGGGAAGCCAACCTTCCCCCTTTAAGAGACCTAGAACTGAGTTTGCTTATGATACTTTTGACCAGGATTCTGAAATTTCTGTTTCCTCTGATGACCAGGATTTACCCTCATCTACCTATGTGGATTCTGATGCTGAAGAACTCTATTCCCTCTGCTTCCCCCCAGAGGATTTCTCTTTTGGTGAAACCTTGCATACTCTCAGGGAGCTTTTTCATTGGGAAAGTCAGGATTTCTCTGATTCTAAAAAGAGGCTTAGGGATTTCTTACTCCTGCCCCAGCACAGGCCTTTAGCTATACCTCCTGTACTGGACATTGTTGATGATGCCTTTTCAGAATCTAGCATGGCCCCTGACTCTTTACCTCCTGCTTCCAGAAAACCTGATAGATATTACAGGGATGTCCTTCAAGGATGCATCTGCAGTCCTAACATATGGGTTGTCCTGCCTCAGGCAGCCCTTCGGTCGGCCGGATTCCAAAGTCTGGGTCTGGCCTCGGCTGATGTCGCACTTCACCCGACGTCATAGCTGCAGTGAATTGGGTATAAAGGCATCAGCCAACGCCATTTTCCTCAGTCTTTCTTGCCACGCGGTGCCCGAAGCAGAAGCTGTTCGCAAGTGCCGGTCGGTCAGATCCAGAGATTACTACTACGAAGACTTCTAAAAAGCTAAGTACCCCGTTGGGGACTCTTTCTTGCCTCAGCCGATGTCAGAAAAAGTAAATAACTGTTTAACTTGTGGGAAACAAATACCTCATAAGGATTTCCACTCTTACTGCCTTCCTTGCTTAGGCCCAGACCACGACGTAGCAGCTTGTCTAGCCTGTGCTTCCTTCAACTGACGGACACTTAGACGTCGGTCGGAGTTTGCAGAGGAGTTTTTTGGCCCTGCTTTTGCTTACAAAATGCCGTCGGAGACTCCAACTTCACAATTAGTTAAAAAGCGTAAGGAAAAGGACCGACACTCGCGGTCCGCAGTTTCAGCCAAAACCACGGTTAAGCCAACTGCAAGTGTCTCGGTTTCGGCTGAAACCGAGTCCACGGTTCTTCCTTCGGCCGAAAGCATGCCTCCTATAGCCGAGGCCTCACACAGCATGGCTGAATCTGCTACTGAAATTTCCCCTGCTGTAGCAGGTACCCAGGATTTATCAGATACTATTCCTTTAGACATATCTACTCCTGCACGTGGAGCTGATAGGCCCCCTGCATCTATGTCTATCAAGGCTTTTTCTAGGGCTAAAGCAGCTAAATCTTCTAAGGCCTTGCCTGCTAAAACCCCCTCACACAGGCCTACCTCTAGTTCCCAAATGCTCAGCCTGGCTGAGGATCTCATTTCTTTGATCAGGGGATCCCAACCTCATCCTGACAGGGCCTCTCAACCCCCTCCAGAGAAGAGGCCTAGAGCAGAGCCCCCAGATCCAGTTTCAACAGATTATTCCTCGGATGATTCAGAAAACTCAAATCCTCCAGAAGGCCCTTATTCTCCATATGAGGATTCTGATGCAGAAGACTCCATTCCTTCTGCCTCTCCTCCTGAGGAATTTTCTTTTGGGGAAACCTTACATGCTATGAGAGAGCAATTTCAATGACAGGCCAGGATTTTTCAGATTCAACGAAAAGGCTAAGGACCTTCTTACATTTACCACAGCATAGGCTTTTAGCCATTCCTCCAGTACTAATAGTTGTGGATGATGCATTTAATGATGCTTGTACTGCCCCTGACTCTCTTCCCCTGGCCCCTGCTAAGCCCGACAGATATTACAGGGTCCCGGACACACACTTTCACTTGTATAAGGCTCCTATTGCAGATCCTGAAACCATTTCACAGGGCCCCAAAGCTGTAGCAGCTGCCTCTGCCAAAAACCCCCTCCCCTCTGAACGAGAATCTAGAGCTTTAGAGAGATGGGGTAAAAAAGTTTATACTTCTGCTACTCTTTCGGTTAGGGCCTTAAACTGTCAATTCCACATGATTCAGTATCAGGAATTTTTGTTAGATCAGCTAAATAAAAAACTGTCCTCTCCTGAACCTATAGACTGTAAGTCCCCTCAGGATTTGGTACATAACACTCAGCAGGTCAGTAATCATTCCTTAAAATGCGGCTATGATGCACTGGAGGCTTCCTTTAGATCAGCTATGACTGGAACAGTGATCAGGAGGCATGCATGGTTAAAAGAGCAGTCCTTACCAGACCATGTAAAGTCAAAGCTCCTAGATGCTCCCATGGAGAAAAAAAGTTTGTTTGGCTCCCCTGCACAGCAAGTGCTAAAGAAGGTGGAAGAAAAAGCAAAATCTGTCCAAACAGTCAAGGATTTCTTACAGGTCCAGCCTCCGAGGTTTAGTAGAAATTGGCCTTCGAAGAATTGGTCCTTTCCAGACACCTCCAGAGCAGAGAGAGGCAGAAATAGGCGCCCAAGAGGCAGAGGTCAATCCAGAGGTGCCTACAGGGGACGTCAGTAGCAGCCTAACAACCAGAGAAGTTCTGCCACAGATCCAGCTACTACCACTTCCACAGGACAGACACAATGACTTGACTCTGATACCGCCTACCAGGGAACAACTGGAAGCACCCTTAGGCGGAAAGCTAGCCTTATTTTCCGTAAACTGGCATTACATTACAGGAGACAAATGGATTTTACAGACAATAGACAAAGGCTACAGGTTTCACTTCCACACTCTACCAAAAAAGAGAGGAATGCCAAACCTACCACCAAACCAAAAAAACAAACACTCTAGGACAAATCAACCACTTACTAAGGATGAGAGCTATAGAAAAAGTACCGCCTATGGAACAAGGACAAGGATTTTACTCCAGACTTTTCCTGGTACCAAGGAAAGAAAACCAATGGAGGCCTATTCTCGACCTGTCCGCTCTGAACACATACCTCATTGTTCCAAAATTCAAAATGCTGACCCTACAGCAACTTCTTCCCATGCTGGGCAAGGAGTCTTGGCTGGTGACTCTAGATCTCAAGGAGGCATACCTGCACGTCCCTATACGACCAGATTGCAGAAGATACCTCAGATTTCTTGCAGGATCAGAGCATTATCAATTCTCAGCATTGCCCTTTGGCTTATCTACTGCACCCAGAGTATTCACGAAATGCCTGGCATCAGTAATTGCTCATTGCAGGCTTCAGGGAATTCAGATTTATCCATACCTGGACGACTGCCTAATACAAGCGGACAACAAGACCAAATTAACAAAAGATTTGGAAAAGGTTATACAACTACTGCAAGCCCTGGGATACACAGTCAACATGAAAAAGTCAAGACTGGTACCATCCCAAAGGATAACATTCTTGGCTGCAGAACTGGACACTTCAAATCAGATGGCATTTCTCACAGCAGAAAAACAAAAGCAACTACCACTCTATTTCATGGCATTAACAACACAGAACCAGCTTACAGCAAGGAAAGTCCTGCAAGCCCTGGGTTACATGGCATCCTGCATAATATTGATTCCACATGCCAGGCTGCATATGAGGTAGTTGCAATGGTACCTAAGGAATTTATGGTCTCAACACAAGCACAGTCTAGAAGCCCAGATTCCAATAATTCCATGCCTGAAGCAAGAATTCCTGTGGTGGGCTCAGGCCTGTCAGTTGAACAGAGGACTGCCTTTCCACAAACCTCACCCAAGCCAAACTATCACCACGGACGCCTCAGACCTCGGTTGGGGGGCACACATGGTGGACAAGTGTATACAAGGCCTATGGACACAAGACCAGCTGAACCTACACATAAATCAAAAAGAGATGCTGGCAGTGAAACAGGCAATTCAGACATTCAGACCGTTTCTTCAACAGGGTCATTTGCTGATAAGGACGGACAACACCACAGTCATGTGGTATATCAACAAACAAGGAGGCACACACTCATATCCTCTATGCCGGATGGCAATGGACCTGTGGAATGTGGCCCTGAACCTCAACATTCAGCTCCAGGCCATATTTGTGCCAGGAAAAGAAAATATACTAGCAGACACCTTAAGCAGAACTACCACGGATGCCCACGAATGGATGCTGCATCCAGACATCTTCAAATCCATTACAAACAAATGGGGACTACCAGAAATAGACCTGTTCGCATCCCCACACAACCACCAATTGAGGAAATTCTGCACAAGGACATACCACCCACTTGCTTGGAAGGTGGACTCCCTCTCCTTCAGATGGGAAAACCTGACAGCATATGCATTCCCACCTCTTCCTTTGATGCACAAAGTGCTACTGAAGATCAAAGAAGATCACCCAAAGATCATCCTGATAGCTCCAGACTGGCCGAGGCAGCATTGGTACCCACTACTGAGGAGTATGTCTCGGACACACGCATGGCCTCTACCTCTAGTTCCTTTACTGCTAACACGAACAACTTCAAGATCCTACATCCAAACTTGAAAACACTACAGCTAGCTGCTTGGAATATTACATAAAACAAAATAACCCAGATTTATCTCAGAGGGTTAAAGACATTATCCTGGAGGCTCGCAGACCCTCCACAAGCAAGACTTATTCAGCCAAATGGAAAAGATACCTCATTTGGAGTGCAGCAAAAGGAGAAAATGTATCATTAGCAAACATAGCTAACATCCTGGAATATTTAGCAGAACTTTTCCACAATGGCCTGTCTTACTCCTCCATTAAGATTCATGCATCAGCAATTTCAGCAGAATACAACATGGATCCTCCAGTCTTCTCTCATCCTCTACTCAGGCAGTTTCTGAGAGGAATTAAACATGTAAAGCCTCCAAGGAAGCCACCTTTGCCTACATGGGACCTTAACTTTGTGCTGGAAAAGTTAACACTTCCTCCTTTCGAACCAGCAGCAACAGCAGAATTACAGTTCTTATCTTGGAAAACTGCTTTCCTGCTTGCAATCACTTCAGCAAGAAGGGTTTCTGAATTACAGGCATTAATGGCAGTACAGCCCTTCCTTATCTTCCATCAGGATAGAGTGTCCTTGAGAACTAACCCTACTTTTATGCCAAAGGTGGTCTCCAGGGTGTCATTGAACCAAGCAATCCACCTACCAACATTCTTCCCCAATCCACAGAACAGGGGGGAAAAACTACTACATACCTTGGATGTGCACAGGCAATTGCGCTACTATCTGGACAGAACCAAGAACAATAGAAAAACTGACCAGCTTCTGGTAGCATATGCAACAGGAATGGAAGGAAAAGCAATTTCAAAACAGACAATCTCAAAATGGATAGGAAATTGCATTAGATTTTGTTACTCTTTTCATGGAAAGTCAACTCCAGAAAACATCAGACCTCACTCCACAAGGGCTACAGCCACTACTACAGCTTTCTTACGAGGAGTGGCTACCAAAGACATTTTAGAAACTGCCACTTGGAGCTCCGTGCATACATTTGCCAAGCATTATAATCTACCTTTATACTCCAGATCCCGAGCAGGTTTTGCAACTGCTGTTTTGCAAGGGATCTTAACTACACCATAATCATCTTAGTGCCTCCTCCCCGAGTTTAGCTATGGTATTCTACCCATATGTTAGGACTGCAGATGCATCCTTGAAGGACATAGTACAGTTTTGTACCTACCATAAATGTAGATGTCCGAGAGGTATGCATCTGCAGTCAGGATTACCCACCCTCCTTCCCCTCTGTGGTACTCCTAGGGTATTTACCCATCTTGTAGCTAGCTGGGGGAATCTATTATGGTGTATTTGTTTGTATATATGTATATACATGTTTATTTTTGTTTGCTCTCTACTGTTTGGAATCATTTGCATTTATCCAAATTTAGCCTTCCTAGAGGGCACCTGGCATCTGGGGCAAGAAACACTGAGGAAAATGGCGTCGGCTGATGCCTTTATACCCAATTCACTGCAGCTATGACGTCGGGTGAAGTGCGACATCAGCCGAGGCCAGACCCAGACTTTGGAATCTGGCCGACCGAAGGGCTGCCTGAGGCAGGACAACCCATATGTTAGGACTGCAGATGCATACCTCTCGGACATCTACATTTATGGTAGGTACAAAACTGTACTTTCCTGACTCTCACAAGTTCTTTTTCAAAAATCCTTCTGCGGATCCTTAAACCATTTCACAGGGACCCAAGGGCATTAAAGCTACTACGGCCAAAAATCCTACCTCCTCTGATAGAGATTCGAGGGCGCTGGATAGATGGGGTAAGAATGTATACACTTCTGCAACTTTGGCCATTAGGGCCTTGAATTGTCAGTTTCATATGTTACAGTATCAGCTGCATATTATTGGATTGCGTAAACAGAAAATGATGTTGACTTCTGATTGTGCTGAAAATAAGGATTTACAGGATTTTATGTGTTCTGCTGAACAAGTTGGTAAACATACCATGTGGTTTTGATTCACTAGAGGCATCTTGCAGGGCTGCGGTAACTGGGTCGGTACTTAGAAGGCATGCTTGACTTAAGGAACAATCCTTGCCAGATCATGTTAAAGAGAAATTACTGGATGCTCCCTTAAATCAGGACCACCTGTTTGGTAACAAGGCAGAAGAAGTTCTTAAAAAGATGGAGGAAAAAGCTAAATCTATGCAAACTGTTAAAGAATTTTTACAAGTACAACCTCCAAGATTTAGTAGGCATTGGCCTTCTAAGAATTGGTCCTTTCCTGCCTCTTCCAGACCTTCTCAGTCCAAACCTAGATCCAGCAGAGCACCCAGGCTTCAGTCCCAGGGGACACACAGGACTAAGCAGTGGGGGGCCTCCACTTCCAAATTTGGCAGTAATAAAACTCCCACCTATGGTAAACTGTCTCGATGACTTATTTTTAAACTTCCAAGCACTTCTCAACTAACTTCCCCTTTGGGGGGAAAGGTTGCACTTCATGCAAAGAACTGGGGACTCGTTACCCACGACAAATGGGTTTTAAATATAGTGTCCCAAGGATACAGATTTCACTTCCATACGTCACCAACTCCAAGCGGTTGGCCGGATCTACCTCCAAAGCAGTGGGCAGAGGCCCAAAAGCAAGTACTCTCTCTCTTAAGCATAGGGGCTATTCAGTTGGTACCAGAAGAGAAAAAGGGACAAGGTTTCTACTCAAGATTTTTCCTAGTACCCAGAAAAGACAATTCATGGCGTCCTATCCTGGACCTGCCTACTCTAAACACCTTTTTGGTGATTCCAAAATTCAAGATGCTCACTGTTCACCAGTTGCTTCCTATGCTAAGCAAAGATGCCTGGTTGGCAACACTACATTTAAAGGAAGCATACCTGCACATCCCAATCAGGGAATCCTGCAGAAGATACCTACGCCTCAAAGCAGGCTGCACACAGTTCTCTGCACTGCCCTTTGGCTTATCTGCTGTGCCCAGGGTATTCACAAAGTGCCTAGCTCCAGTCATTGCATTTTCCAGGCAAAGAAAATTTCAAGTATACCAATACCTGGACGATTGTCTAATTCAGGCTGAAAACCAGGACATACTTTTGAATCATCTGGCTTTTGTACAGAGGGTGCTAACTTGTCTGAGGTACACCATAAACGAAAAGAAATCACACCTGTACCCTGTCAACAAATTATATTCCTGGGAACAAGCTTGAATATAACTTCCCAGATGGCTTTCCTCACGCTAGAGAAACAAATTCACTTGACAACCTACTTCAAACAAGTGGTCACAAAAACCCTGCTATCTGCAAGGCAAATACAAGCCTTGTGGTTCATGGCCTCCTGCATTCTTCTAATTCCATATGCAAGACTGCATATGAGGAAACTACAATGGTATCTAAAATGCCTATGGTGTCAACATTCTCAGGATCTAGAAGCAATGATTCCTATCATTCCTTGTCTATGCCTAGAGTTCCTTTGATGGGCAGAGGCCTGCCACCAAAACAAGGGACTACCATTCACACCACCCCCTGCCACCCAAAACCTAACAACAGACACATCAGACTATGCATGGGGGGGCACACCTGGGAGGGAAATGCATTCAGGGTAAATGGAACCCAATTAAAATGCACCTTCACATCAATCATAAAGAAATGTTAGCTGTACAGAATGCTCTGACAGCCTTCAAGGACCACATTCTTCTAGGACAATTAATGGTAAAGACGGACAGCACCACTGTTATGTGGTGCATAAACAAGCAGGGGGGTACACATTCTTACCCCCTCTGCAGACTAGCCATGGCATTGTGGAACACAGCCTTGAGCTACCAAGTACATCTACAAGCTCAATTCCTGCCAGGAAAACTAAATACACTGGCAGATGGACTAAGCAGAAACGAGTGGAATCTGGAACCAAGGATTTTCAACATGTTGACAAGCAAATGGGGGATCCCAGATATAGACCCGTTTGCCTCCCCTCAGAACTATCAATGAGAAATATTTTGTGCAAGGAATCCCCACAGACAAGCTTGGAAAGTCAATGCTCTGTCCTTAAGCTGGAAAAACCTATCAGTTTATGCCTTTCTTCCTCTGCCTCTGCTCTCCAAAGTACTACTAAAGATCACACAAGACAAACCAAGGATGATTTTGATTGCACCAGCCTGGCCACACCTCCTGCGCAGTGTGTCACTGTTGGCCCCATGGCACCTGCCTCAGACTCCTACCCTGCTGTCTCAGTAGGAGAACCATATTCTGCACCCTCAGCTTCAAACACTGAACCTAGCAGCCTGGCTAATTACCTAAGCTCTCCTTTACCATCCCTCAGTAAACCAGTGATGGATGTCATCTTAGAGGCAAGGAGGCCTAGTACTAGAAAATCTTATGCTGAAAAATGGAAAAAATTCTGTGCCTGGAACCAGTCTGAAGGGATGAGCACAGCAGTGCTCAATTTACCTCAGATTTTACAATACTTAACTGAGATGCTTCACAAGGGCCTGTCTTTTTCCTCAATAAAAATTCACACCTCAGCCATTTCAGCTCATTATAACACAGAACCTCCCCTATTCTCTCTTTCACTGCTCAAGCAGTTCCTCAGAGGGGCCAAAATTTAAGACCACCCAGGAGTGCTCCAACTCCAGCCTGGGACCTTAACTTTGTATTGGAGAAACTCAACCTTCCTCCTTTTGAGCTAGCTACTACTGCAGTCTTAAAATTCCTTTCTTGGAAAACAGCTTCCATTTTAGCTATCACTTCAGCAAGAAGGGTATCTGAATTACAGGCCCTTATGGCAGTGGAGCCTTTCATCATCTTTCATGCGGACAGGTTGTCCCTCAGGACCAATCCCTCTTTCATGCCAAAGGTGGTATCCAGTGTGGCCTTTAATCACTCTATTCATTTGCCAACCTTTTTCCTAATCTACAGAACAAAGGGAAACAGATACTGCACTCCTTAGATGTGCACAGACAACTTAGATTCTACTTGAACAGGTCTAAACCTCAAAGGAAATCTGAACAACTGCTGGTGGCGTTTGCTGCAGGGATAGAGGGGAAGGCTATTTCAAAGCGAGCTATCTCCAAATGGATAGGCCATTGCATTCACCTCTGTTATAAGCACCATGGAAAAACTATTCCACAGGGGATCAGATCCCACTCAACCAGGGCTGCATCTACCTCTACAGCCTTTCTCAGAGGCGTACCTACAGGGACATCCTAGAAGCTGCTCTCTGGAGTTCTGTACATACTGTCACCAAGCTTTACCATTTGCCAATTTTCTCTGAATCCAGAGCTGGCTTTGCCACTGCAGTTTTGCTGGTCCTAATGCTATCTAAATTCCTCCTCCCATCCTTAGCTTTGGGAATCTACTCAAATGTAATGACTGCAACAGTGAAACATGAAGAACATAATACAGTTGTGTACACTTACCATAAATGTAGATGTTCGAGTGTATTCACTGTTGCAGTCCTGGTTACCCTCCCTCCAGCCCCCTGACTTCATTTGGCTATATTTCTTCTCTTCTTTTCAATGCTTAAAAGCTTTTTGGTGTATTTGCTTTTTTGTTTGAGGTATAACCTTTGTATATTTATAGATTTAATTGCTTCCCATTAGGGGGGCACCTGACATCTGGGGCAAGAAAAACTGATGTAATGACGTCGGCCGCATGTTTTATACCCCTGACGACCTGGAAGAAGAGACAGTAACCGACGCAGGACCCATGACTTTGTTAATCAGGCCAACTGAGGGCTACCTGCAAGCAGATAACCCAAATGTAATGACTGCAACAGTGAATACACTCAAACATTTACATTTATGGTAAGTGTACACAACTGTACTTTATATATTTACAGGAATTTGTCCAGTATTTGAATGAAAATAAATGGGATATAAGGTTTACAGTTAATTATGATGCAACATCTATTTCCTTTCTGGGTGTAACCATACTTAAACAACCTGATGGTACTCTGTCCAGTTCACTATATAGGAAACTACATTATTACACGCCTCCAGTTGTCATCCAAAACACATTGTTGCCAACATCCCCAAGTCACAATTTATGAGGATACAAAGAATTAGCTCTAGCACCAAAGATTACAATCACTTTGATCATAATTAACCACTTTAGAGAATGTGGATATCCTATGTCTAATGTTATGCAGACTAGTAGGGAGGTTTAACAGCTTTCCAGAAATGATTTACTCACATATAAGAAACATCAATTTCAGAGGAATAATAAAATCAGGTTTATTATCACTTATGGGAGAAATACCCATTAATTTTTGGATATAGTGCAACAGCACTGGGATATTATTTTTGCTAATGATAAATTGTGATATATTAGGGCACAAATGCTCATTCCCTTTCCATAGAGGTAAAACTTTGGGGAGTCACTTCAGTTACTATTAACGTTTCATGCCCATGGAACATTCTATACAGGCTACACTGGATGGGACACACGTTGTGGGGTGTTACCATTGTGGACACTGCTCTTTCTGCAAATATGTTTTTCAGACTAAAGAGTTTTCTAGTAAAAACACTTCTAAAGTTTTTTCTATTAATGTTTTTGGCAATTGCAACAGTGATTGGGTTAGTTACCTTGCAAATTGTTCATGTTCAGCTTTTTATGTTGGTCAAACGTCTAGACCCTTTAAATGTTTTATTTCAGAACATCTTAGTAACATCAGGAATAAATATTTGACTAATACTTTATATAAACACACTATTTCTCACAAGACAGCAACTTTTAAATTTATCATTATTGACAGAATTATGGGACATAGATCCTTTAAAATAGGTTGGCATAAATTGTTAAATAAAAAAGAAAAATCATGGATTGTGAAACTGGGGGCGTTATTTCCACCTGGCTTAAATGAACACTTTTAATTGTTTAATTGATTAATTATTGCATTATGGCTTTGTATATAATTTGGTGGTTGAACAGACTGAGTTACACATTGAAAAAGGCCATTGGGCCGAAACCGGTTTGTTTTTTGTGTTATTACACACAAAAGATTTTTGTCTCCAGTTGGGTGATGGCTTTTTGTAATTGCAATTCCGATTATGTATCATAGCTCAGAAAAATCATCTCCCTCATCACACCAGTCTGCCCACCCAGCATCTCTGACAGTGCATCCCACAGGGAAACTTTAAATTCCACCAAGTCACCACACTCCAAGAAAATATGTTCCCAGTTACCTATTTCTTCCCCTTCACACCTCCAACATTTGCTGTCTACCTGAGGAAAAATTATCAGGACTCTACTTTGGTTATAAAAATATCTATATAAACATTTCCAAGCAAAAATTCTAAATCTTTTAGATTTTGTTGCTTGTTTGGGAGACATACATATATCCTCCCATTGTTTCTTTGTGAATTTCTTATCCAGTCTCTCATCCCAATCGTTTCTAACCATCCTCTGATTGATTCTTATAGTTATTATGCAATATTTTATACGCTCTACTAATTATTCCTTTTTAATGACAGCTTCTGTTCTAAATTCTATTAAAAACTCTACCAGAGCTAGTCTTTCATTTAGGACCCTCCTATTTTTTTTGGCTTTGCATATACTCTGATATCAATCCTTGATAGGGAAAGCAATCTGTAATCTGCAGTCCAAATAAATTCTTGGCATCTTCCCATTTTATCATCTTTTCCTGTCTTATTTGCTCCCAATACCTTGGTTCCTTTGCCAGTTTTCTCCAATAAATTCCACTTCCTCTTACCTACTGTCTGTATCCCTAATTGCAGTCGTCCGTATCAGCAGAATGTCCTTTCTCCATTCCAGTGTTGGCTTTGTTCTTAGGATACTTTCTGTTACTTTGTAGATATAATATTCTGTATGATTGTTGTTATTCTCCTTAAAGGCCTGCATACAAAATCTCAGTCTCTCCATGTTGTTTGAGCTTCCCTGTTTCATCATCATCCTTTTCCACTTTGAGTAATAGTTTACTGCTTGTGGTATGTATAGGAGCCTTAACTGTGTAGCTCTGAAATACCCCTTCAAACCGAGCAATTCCAGTCCGCCCTGTTCTGCTGGAAGAATCAGCTAATCCCATTTGACTCTTTCTGTCTTCCCCTCACAGATAAAGTCCTTCAGCTCTTTATTAATTGCTGTCCACAGCTTCTCCGCCGGTTGCTAAAACTGTGTCTGACCTGTGTATAAGACTAAAGGGAGGACTAAAAACATTTTAACTGCTTGTATCTTACTATCTATATCCATATAACAAAGCTTCCATTTTCTCAGTTTTTGTATTATCTTTTGTTTAGTCTCTTCCCACATAACCGTAGCTGCCACACCAGAATCATTTTTAATCCATGCTCATAAATACTTCATTTTATCATGTCTTGATAAGTATGGATTTGCTGAACCAATTCATAGTTAGGTACATAGTTTACCACTATTGTGTTTGTTTTAGCTTCATTAGTTTTGTATCCTGAAAAGATTTGAAACTGTCTCAGTGTTTCACAACACTGTATTGTCTCTTTCTGGTTTTGTCAGGTATAAAATATCATCCTCAAACAGAGACAGCTTTTCTTGACTACCATAGCAATTATATCCTTGAATTTCTGAGTCCCTTATTTTATTTGCCAGTGGTTCTAAATATAATGCAAATAACAATGAGGAAAGAGGAGAAACCCCTGCCTGGTTCCTCTGCTCAGGCAAAAATTATAAGAGAGGACCCCACCTACTTCAATTTTCGCCTCCAGTCCCTAATATATCCTCCTAATCAACCTTATAATTTTTTTCAGGAAATGCAAATGCTTCCATTGCCCTGCTCATAAAGTAACAAGTTACTCTGTCAAATGTTTTCTCTGCATCAAGACCCACCATCAACAGTGGCATTTTACATTCTGCTTCCCTCTGGATCATCAGTGTTCTGTTAATGTCATATGTTTGCCTCCCCTCCATAAAACCGTGTTGATCCATATCTATCAATTTTGGTATTACTTTTGCTATTTTTTTTGTAGCCATTATAGACATGAACACTTTATAATCATGGTTTAGTATTGAAATGGGTCTGTATGGAGCTGGATCTGATGGATCTTTATCCTCTAACTATTATAGCCACCACTGCTGTTTTCAGGGATTTTGGTACTTCTCATCTTCTTAAAATACTGTTAAAAAAAACTGTCCAGATCTTTATCATTTTTCCCATTCCTTGCTTTCAAACTTCCACAATATAACCATCTGTTCCTGGGGACTTTCCTGTAGATTGGTTATACATTGCAAGTTTTATCTCATCTACTCCTATCCTAACCGTTCGCAATTTCCATATTTCTCTGCTTTATACAGATTTTTATAGAATTTCCAAAATATTTCTAATACCTCTATAGGATCTCTTGTCACCTTCCTTGTTTATAGGTTCCCTAAGCTTGGCAACAGCCCTTTCTACTTTCAGTTGCCTGTGTCGTAGTACTAAAAGCTTTAATGCTGTAATGTTATCAAATAAGAGTTGCTTAATAGCAGTCTTAGTAAACTCGTGTATATTATCTAGGTAATCCCTTTTTTCTGTTTAGCGTTCCGCATTTGATCCTTTTCTTGTTCTGTGAGATTTCCGTTATTCTGCAGTAGTTTAACATTTGTCATTCCCTCTAAATAATTTGTTACTTCTTAACCATTGCTGCTTTTCTTTTATTTCTACCCTATTTTTAAACTCCACCTTAATTTTATCCCACTCCCTAGCTATATTTTCAGAAATAATTTCTATCCTGTCGAATAGCTCTTGAATAATCTCCACTACTCATTCCTTAAATTCCTCTCTTTTCAACAGATAGGTGGGAAAGCACCAGTGCCTATTTTTTTTTCATTATCCTGTGCTTTTATTTTAGTTATTATTGGCAAGTGATCTGAAATAGTAATTGGGTGCATGTCAAGGCCTTCGATTAAATGCACATGTTCCTGCGAAATGTAAATTCTGCCTAGCCTAGCCCAGTTTTTATATTTTGGGGAATAATATGTAAATTCACTCCTAACTCATATTACCGAATTTACATCTTCCATGGCAAATATTTTCATAAATTTCTTCAAAAATCTACCTTCCTTTGTTATACTTTCTCTTCTGGGCCCCCAAGACACATTTTCACTGCTGCAAATCAAATTACAATCACTACCTATAAGTAATGTTCCTTGCTGATAACCGATTATTGCTCCCAGAATTTTCTTAAGCTCCATTGTAGGAGTTTTAGGTTAATGTAAATACATGCCAGTGTGATCCTCCTCCTTTGCCTGTAGACCCTTAGCACTGCAGATCTGCCATTATTATCTTTTTTTTATTATTGGAGCTCCTCTTACAATTTATATAAGGGGTCTATATCAGATCATTGAAACGGCTCATTATCGAATGCCATAACATCGAACTGCAAAACCTGAACCCTAGCAATATCGAAACCTCAGAACAGCGAATTTTTTCCCATTCGCTGTTCCAACAAACACACACACACCACAAGCACACTAAAAAGCAGCAATCCACACACATGCATTTAAAAGTTACATTTTAACCCTACACTACACTGCACATACACTACTATCTGTCCATTTACCTTAACCCAGACCCTAACCCTAAGGTCCGTCACTATCGCAAACTCACCTCACCCGTACCCTAACTCACTTAACTCGCCCCTAACCCCAAATTCTCACTATCGCACACTCACGGCACCCGCACCCTAACTCACTTAACCTACCCCTAACCCCAAATTCTCACTATCGCACACTCACCCAACCCATGCCCTAACCCGAACGTCCCCACAATCATACACTTACCTTAATCCAACCTGTAACTTTCCACCGCATCACTGAAAACAGCGAAGCCACAACAATGGCCAACCAAATTATTTCCCTAGAAAAGAATTTGGTTTTGTGCAGCTACGCTTCAGCATTCGCGATATTGGGTTCAATATTAGATCATTTGAAATTCTGCCGTTTCGATGATCTAATATAGACCCAATATAAGTATTCCTCTTTTCCTTTGTCCCAGATATTTTGCTGAATAACCACCCTGAAAGCGTTTCTTTATCAAATTCACATGTTCATTTCCTTCCAAGTGTGTCTGTTGTAATGTAGCTATTTTCACTCTACATTTTAATATAGTTCACCATTCTTTCTGTTTTGTATTTATCTGTGAGAGCATTGACATTTAAAGACATTACAGAAAGCATCATTGTAGTAAAAAGTTATTATTCCTACCTTTTATGTTTAACACCTTTTTTGTTAAATGTCTAGTTCCAGCTTTTGTGTTACATGCATACACTTTTTGGCAGGTTGAACTTTTACATAGTTGTTTCTTGTCATATCCATTTGAGCCTATGTCACAGATAATACACAATAGTACTTACAAGACTTTTTGTTTTATTGAAAGCTCTCAAAAAAAAAAAAAAAAAACAAGCAAACCTCCAATACCCCCCTAAAACCTCTTAATTTAATACCAACGCATAAAACTATGTACATCTTCACATACTGAAATTTTACTCTCCTAATATAAACAAATGTCCTAAACTGACAGCCACACTCACAGACTTGAGTTAACATAAAAGAAACGTTATCCATGCTAAGACGCATGGTGCAGCCTGTGCTTCTACTGAGTGCTAACTGGTTTTGTCTCATCTTTATAGCTCTCCCAGCTGGAAAACCCCCTGAGTGCTTTCAGAGAACATTATCTCCTATCCAGTTTCTATTTTCTTTTTTTTCCCCATCCAGTCACTGTGCACCAGACTGTAACCGGTTTCTCTTTATCAGATTGTCTCCATGGAGACATGAGAACTCGAGTGTCAGTCTGTCTCTATTAGATTGTCTCCATGGAGGCATGAGGGTCAGACACAGAACCGCCACCAAGCACATACCCATTCATCAGAAAAAAGCCCCACAATATTCAATTTTCTTTTTTTTATTTACTTGCTTTCTGTTAAAACTTGTTATTAAGTCAATCTAAGGTCCTCAGTCCAGCCATTCCGCCATGCAAGAATGAGAAAAAACACACTAATCTTTCTTTTGTCACGATCTTTTAACCAAGTTCTTTTTTTTTTTTTAACAGTGCCTACATAAAAACTGAACAAGAAGAGAGAGAGAAGGGAGAAAGAAAGGCAAAAAACAGCAGCACCTATTTACAGTCACTGTTACACTTAATAACTGAAAAAACTTTGGTTTATAGAATGCAATGAAAACCATACACCATAAAAGTAGTACTTCTAAGAAGAAAATGTTTACTTTGCTTAAAGTTATACTTATAAAGTACCCCACAAGTCCAACAAATTCTGAAAAGTCCAATATTTCCAGATTTTCTTGTTTTTGTCCTATTTCACAAATGTAATTATTGCATTGTAATCCCACAATAAGTTACTGGTTTTATTACTGTTCATCTTCATCTCCCAAATCCTGTCTCTGCTTCATTTCCAAGGTACTCTCAGTTATTCTAGTCAACTCTTGTGTTCCCTTCCTTCTCTCCAGCATTTTCTGTTAAAACAGTGGAACAGGTTTCACAGCTGCAGATGTTCTTCGTGTTTCACTGTTGCAGTCATCACATTTGGGTTATCCCTGCCAGGGTAGCCCTCGGCCATCCCAAATACCAGAGACTTAGTATTTCGAGGACTGACATCAGGTTATCAGTAGTATAAAGTAAGGCAGCCGATGCCATTACATCAGTCTTTCTTGCTGTGGAGCCTGGAGCAGAAGCAGTTCGCATGAGTGCCGGTCGGCCGCTACCTACGTTTTCATCTATCGAATTGGAGTTGAAGTCTTCTAAAGCTAAGTACCGCGTTGGGGATCCTTTTTTCTTGCACTAACCGATGTAAGAAAAAGTTAATAATTGTCTCGCCTGTGAAAGCAAATACCACACCGAGACTTCCACTCTTACTAAGTCACTTGTTTAGGCCCAGACCACGACGTCCCCCCGTTGCCGCCTCTGTGCTTTGTTCAGTGCCAGAACTATCCGTCGTCAGGCCCTTATTGTAGCCAGATATTTTCGCTTACAGTCTTCAATTTCCAATATGGCTTTGGTAAGCCATCCGACAGCAGATCTTCCGAAATAACGTAAAGATAAAGACAGAGACAGACAGCATAGATCCAAACCTACCGATGACGCTTCCGTTAAGCTAGTCGTCATTTCTCCGGTACTCAGTGATGCGCTTTAGCAGCCCCTGATGCCCACTTCTGTTGATTCATAGGCTGCTATCGAGACCCTTTCAGAGTCCGGTATGCTGCAAAACTCTTCGACCTAGGATCCTGCAGTCATCTCTACCTTGGATGGGTCTGGAGCCACAGATCAGGCACCAACTTCCGAGGAAGTCCTTCGCACTACCAAATCTCGACACAAACCGACGTCTTCTTTTCGCGACTATCGTTCTTTCAAAAACGACAGAGTTTCTTAGACCCAGGGTACGAACCACACCCAAGAAACCCACGACCCACTCTCAGGCTCCTGCTACCTTGCCTCATTCTCAAATGCTTAAAATGGCGGAAGACCTTATCATGCTGGTCAGGGAAAGCCAAGCTACCCCCTCCAAAAGGAAAAGAGATCTGTCCCCTGTAGTTTTGTCTGAACAAGAGTCAGATGAATCTGATGCATCTGAATATGAAGACATACAACCCCTCTCCACTTATGAGGATTCTGATGCAGAGGATTCCATTCCTTCAGCCTCTCCCCCAGAGGATTTTTCCTGTGGGGAAACCCTGCATACTTTAAGGGAGCATTTCCAATGGGAGAGTCAGGACAACCCTCAGTCTAAAAAGAGACTCAGAGAATTCCTGGATCTTCCACAAAACAGACCCTTGGCCATCCCCCCAGTCCTGGATGTTGTGGAGGATATTTTCCTCTAATCCAGCTTGGCTCCTGATGTCCTTTCTCCAGCTCACAGAAAACCAGACCGGTACTGCAGAGTCCCTGACTCACACAAATATCTTTTTTAAAAATCCTACAGCTGACCCTGAGGTCATTTCTCAAGGGCCAAAAGGGATTAAAGCAACCTCTACTAAGAATCCCACCCCCTCAGACAGGGATTCCCGAGCATTGGACAGATGTGGTAAAAAAGTATACACTTCAGCTACTCTTGCTATCAGGGCACTAAATTGTCAGTTCCATAAGCTGAAATTTCAGCAACTTACCTTGAAACTACTTAAACAAAAAAATGTCTTCCTTTCCTGCTTGGACAGAATCTAAAGATTTACAGGAGTTAATACATTCTGCTAATCAAGTAACTAAACACACCTTGCACTGTGGTTTTGATGCAACAGCCCCTGCCTGACCATGTCCAATCTAAATTGTTGGATGCCCCCTTGCACAAAGATAACTTATTTGGCACTAAGGCAGAAGAGGTCTTAAAAAAGATGGAAGAAAAAGCAAATCTATGCAAACAGTTAAGGATTTCTTGCAGGTCCAGCCCCCCTAGGTTCAGCAGGCATTGTCCCTCCATACACTGGTCCTTTCCTGCTCCCAGTAAACTGGCCCAGCCTAGGCCCTGTGGAAACAGACCCCCCCAGACAGCAGCCACAGGGAATGCAGAGATCTAAGCAGTGGACTACTTCCACTTCAAAACCAAGGAGTTCTAAGCCACCCCTTTATGATAAGAACTCACAATGACTCACCACCTCCACCCCCTCCCTTTGCCCACCTTCACTTATCCCTAGGAGGAAAACTCTCCTTTCACTCAAGCACCTGGGCCACCATTACGAAGGACCACTGGGTTTTGAACATGGTGTCTCAGGGATACAAATTTTCCTTCCAACCCCAAAAGGGTTCCCAGATCTACCTCAAAATCACTGGGCAGAGCCTCAAAAGCAAATCATTTCCTTGCTCTTTATGAGGGCAATAGAGCACGTTCCCGCTGAACAGGTAGGCCAAGATTTCTACTCCAGCCTATTTCTGGTACCCAGAAAAGAGGGCACTTGGCTCCCCATCCTCGATCTCTCCATTCTAAACACCTTCCTGGTGATCCCAAAATTCAAAATGCTCACCCTCCAGCAGCTGCTACCCATGCTCTCCAAGGATGCTTGGCTAACCACCCTAGATCTAAAAGAGGCCTACCTCCACATTCCTGTCAGGGAATCATGCAGGAAATATCTCCGCTTCAGGGCAGGATCTCAACACTTTCAATTCTCTGCTCTTCCCTTTGGCTTATCTACTGCTCCCATATTTTTCACAAAATGTCTGGCTCCAGCCATTGCCTTTTGCAGACAGAGAAATATTCAGATTTACCCATACTTAGATGACTGCCTTATTCAGGCAGACAGCCAGGAAAAGCTGCTCAAGCACCTGGCCTTTGTAAAGAACCTCCTAACCTCTCCAGGGT
Organism: Protopterus annectens; assembly: GCF_019279795.1. Lineage (NCBI taxonomy): Eukaryota > Metazoa > Chordata > Ceratodontiformes > Protopteridae > Protopterus > Protopterus annectens. The sequence continues at coordinate 444,671,305 of NC_056726.1, forward strand.
ACACAATCAACGAAAAGAAATCCAAGTAGGTGCGTAACCAAAGGATAATCTTCTTGGGAGCAAGTGTGGACACAGCATCACAGATGGCATACCTTACACCAGAGAAACAAATTTTCCTGACAACCTGGCATACCTTACACCAGAGAAACAAATTTTCCTGACAACCTACTTCTCTCAACTAGTCACCAGGCCCCAATTAACTCCAAGGAAGATATCCTGCAAGCTCTGGGGTTCATGGCATCTTGCATACTACTCATTCCATATGCCAGACTGCATATGAGGACATTTCAGTAGTACCTATAGAGCCTTTGATGTCAACACTCTCAAGACCTGGAAACTCTTATCTATAATTCCTTGCCTCACAAAAATTTCTTTGGTGGGCAACAGCATGCTCCCTCAACAAGGGACTGCCTTTCTCCCCACCCCAAGTCACCCAGGCCCTCACCACAGACACATCAGACTGTGCTTGGGGTGCACACCTGGATGGCAGGTGCATACAGGGCCAGTGGAGCCCACAGCAAATCCCTGTGCACATCAAGTCAAAAAGAGATTATGGCTGTGCAGCATGCCTTGATAGCTTTCAAGGTCCTCCCCTCTCCAGGGACTCTCCTGATCAAAACAGACAACACCACTGTGATGTGGTACATCAACAAGCAGGGAGGGACTCAATCCTACCCTGTATGCAGGCTGGCCATGACCCTTTGGCACACAGCCTCTTCCATGCAACTACACCTGTTAGCACAATTCCTACCAGGCTCTCTCAACTCTCTGACAGACCAATTAAGCAGAAATATTCTGGACCCACACGAGTGGCAACTCAGCAGAAGTACCTTCACCTGAATAACTCAGAAATGGGGAACCGCAAAGGTCGACCTCTTTGCCTCCCACACCAACCATTGGCTCAGCAAATTCTGCACCAGGGAGCATCACTGCATGGCTTGGAAAGTGGATGCCCTGTCCTTCCCCTGGGTCAGTCTATCAGTCTGTGCCTTTCCTCCCCTACCTCTCCTCCCCAGGGTACTGCTCAAAATAAGGGAGTAAAAACCAAGGGCCAGTGTTATAGCTCCCGACTGGCCCCGGCAGCACTGGTACCCCTTGCTGCGCAGCCTGTCCCCGGTGCCTCCATGGCATCTTCCTCAGATTCCAAACCTCCTGACCCAGAGGGAAGGGGAATTCATGCATCCTCAATTGCAGACATTCAGTTTGGCAGCTTGGCTTATTCCCTAACCCCGAACCAATCTGCCAACCTCAGTAAACAGGTTCTGGATGTTATCCGTGAGGCCAGATGCCCTAGCACCAGAAAGTCTTATGCTGATAAATGGAAAAGGTTCTGCACCTGGATCTAGGCTAAGGGAGCCAGTATGGCACAGCCCTCCCGCCCCCTTATCCTGAAATACTTAGCTGACCTACTACACAGTGGCTGCTCTTTCTCTTCTATAAAAATTCATGCCTCTGCTATTTCTGCTCATTTTCACACCGAGCAGCCCTTTTCTCACACCCTTTGGTCAAACATTTCCTAGTAGGGGCTAGCAACTTGAGGTCACTCAGAAGGGCACCAACACCAGCTTGGGGCCTTAACTTTGTATTGGAAAAGCTCACCTGGCCCACTTTTGAACCAGCTTCCTCTGCAGAGCTAAAATTTCTTTCCTGGAAGACAGCATTTCTTCTGGCCATCACTTCAGCCAGAAGAGTCTCTGAGCTGCAAGCACTCATGGCTCTGGAACCCTTCATCATCTTCCGTGCAGACAGGGTATCCCTCAGAATTAACTCATCCTTCATGCCCTAGGTGGTCTCCAGTGTGGCTCTCAACCAATCCATTCATTTGCCCACCTTTTTTCCTAATCCCCAGATTAAGGGGGAAAAGATTCTTCACTCTCTAGATGTGCACAAACAGCTCAGATTCTATCTAGACAGGACTAAATCCTTCAGAAAGTATGATCAATTGCTGGTTAGCTTTGCTACAGGGGCAGACAGCAAAGTCATCTGCAAGCAAACCATTTCCAAATGGATAGTACACTGCCTCTATTTCTGCTACAAACAGCATGGAAAGCCTCCCCCCAAGGGAGTCAGGACACACTCTACCTGAGCAGCCTCCACCTCTGCAGCTTTCCTCATAGGAGTCCCCACCAGGGACATCCTGGAGGCTGCCATCTGGACATCTATTCACACTTTTACCAAGCATTACCACCTGCCTCTTCTCCAAATCCAGGGCAGGGTTTGCCTCTGCAAACTTGCAGGGCATCCTAGCCAACCCCTAGTTTCCTTGACTGCCTCCACCCATGTCCTCAGCTTTGGGAGTCAACCTAAATGTGATGACTGCAACAGTGAAACACGAAGAACATAGTACAGTTGTGTACACATACCATAAATGTAGATGTTTTAGTGTATTCACTGTTGCAGTCCTGGTTTTCCTCCCTCCACCCCCCTTTCTTCTTTTTCTCCTTTTATTACCATTCTTCCTTATTGTTCTCCTTTGCTTACAAGGGACATCTTGGTATTTATTTTCCACAGGTAAGGTTCTTCCACCAGAGCCTGGCCTCCTACTTGGAGGTTCCTGACAGGTTAGAGCAAGAAAAACTGATGTAATGGTGTCGGCTGCCTTACTTTATACTACTTATGACCTGACGTCAGTTTTCAAGAGACAGCAACCGACACAAAAATACTAAGTCTCTGATATTTGGGCCGGCCAAGGGCTACCCTGGTAGGGATAACTAAAATGTGATGACTGCAGCAGTGAATACACTCGAACATCTACATTTATGGTAAGTGTACACAACTGTACTTTTCTATGTGTTCTTATTACCAGTAGAACAAGAAGCAGAATCTCTTTGTTTCACAGCTCAGTTTGTGTTGGACAAACTTTTGTATTTCCTCCTTAGCATGTACTTCATCAAAAATGATTTTTCTCCTTCCAGGGAGAAATACTTTGAAGACAGCTGAGTACAGCAGTTTGAATCTCACAGCTGTGTCTCAACATTCCCTGAATAGTGGAATGAATTTACTTCTCTTCTGTGTGGTGTACAATGAGTAATCATTCTCCACAAACACTCTGCTGTGTCTCCCTCTGTTAGTATATTGTTCTTCTGCCTCGGTTTTGCCAGAATCAACTCCTTCTGTTGACAGGATTGCATCTTTACTATTAAAGGTCTAGGTTGCTTTCTCATACCCTGGTTTAGGTTCATAGGTAGGTACTAGGCTATCGGCCCAAGGGCCTACGTAAGCCTAGCCAGCAAGGTACCATAGCTTACGCCACCCAAGAAAGTTATTTTCCTGTGCCACTGTCCAGCAGAGACACAGAAGTGATCCCCGGGGTGTATTTCCTATTTCCCATTCACTCATCAAGATTTTTCTTGAGGAGTGCTAATGAAGAACTTTGCTTGACATAGATGGGTAGCTTGTTCCAGAGTATAGGAAGTCTCTGGGACAGGAATCTATCCCTCCAGCGTGTCCTGTTTATTGTGGTGACAAGATTTAGGTCCCTAGAGCATGTAGCTTGGAGGGATTGGGATTTCTTTAGGTGTAGCATGTCCAACAGCTCTGGGTTTGACATAGCTTTATATGTTAGGCAGAGATCACCTCGGAGTAGGCGATATGCTACGGAGTAAAGCTGAAGTTTGGAGCATACACACGATGTGCCCTCTCAAGTAACAACTTCTCCAGTGGAATACCAGTCCAGTTGCTTATTTGTGCTTTCAAAAAAATTACTGCTAGTCTTTCCTTCCAGCTTCTCTGGTATAGCTGAAAATCTCAGGTTTTCTCTACATGCTCTATTCTCTAGCTCTGTTATTTTTTGAAACATCTCTGTCTGAGCAGTCTCGTATTCAACCAGCCCTGTCATCATGTCAACCTCTGATTTTTGCAGCGTTAGCACCTCATCTGAATATCTGTTTAAAACTTTTCCCTTTTTTTCCAGCCTTTTGTTTTGTGTGTTGATACACTCCTTCAGTGTTTTGATTATTTTAACCAAGTGCACTAGTCTTGTGTCTTCTTGTAGATTACTGGAAGTCATGTCTGGAGATTGCATTGCTTTTTGCTGAACAGCTGTAGAACATTCCCCAGTCAGTGTTTCTTCCCCACTTTTTGTAGCTGATTTTTTCCAGGTGCTCTGTATTATTTTTTGTCCTGGCATTCAGGCAGTACACCTGCCAGCCAGTTACTGAAATGTACCCATAAACACAAAAGTCTGCTGGTTTTCTCTGTTGAGTTTCTGTTTTCACACTAGGAGAGCTAAAGTCAAGCTGTTACTCAATGTGCAGCCATCTTGGAAGTCCCTGGGACCTTCCTTGTTGATACAGTCCTCATCATGAATGTTTTGTAATCCTCATTTAAAATTGAGATCTGTCTATAAAAATAATTAGTTCAAGATTATTCCATTCCTTTGAGAGGATTACTGTTGCTTCTTCTTTACAAGATTTTGGACATTCTTCCCCTTTAGTATTCTGTTAAATAAGCTAAACAATACTCTTTTCACTCTGTCCTCTTCCTGTACTTCCACCAAGATTCCATCTAATCTAGGGCACTTTCCTCCCTTTTCCTTGTGTAATGCTGCTTTGACCTCCTGTACTGTTATTTTTGCTGTCCGTCTTGTTTGTCCCCCTCCAAGGAAGGGGATTTATACTTTCTTCCAAAATTCCCTTGATTTGATTCTATTTTTTTCTGTCATATGTCCTCGTCCTTGTAAAGGTCCACAAAAAAACTCTGAAAATGTTACATACTCCTGGAATTGTCTCTTTCATTGCTTCCCACCCCTCTAATGACATCTGCTAGATGTCTCTTCCTACTTTTTGCTGTCATAATCTAGTTGCTAAAGCCTACAGTGGTGTTGGTGTGTTCACCTGATTCAGTTCTTGTACCATGACTTTCTATGTGCAAACCTTCTCATCTTCCCATATTTTTTATTTCAGCTAACAACTCCCATAACTGCTGCACCTCTTCAACTTTTAAATGATTTCTTCTTTTTTGTAAGTTTGTTGCTATTCTAGAGTCTATTTCCCTTCTTATTGTCTTACTTCTTACACCTAGATTTTTTAGTTCTTGTTTACATAAACTTTTTGTTCCATCTCATTCTTCTCCCGTTCCTTCTTTCACACCTCCTATATTTTCTCCTGAGAACTTCATATTTTTTGCCTTACATTCTTTCTTTCCCAACAATTAAGAAGGGAAATGCCAGTGCTTTTATTTGGGGATGTTTGGGATATTTTTAAAGTTGCTTGCACAAACGTGTGATCCGAATATTTTATGGGCCCCACCCTCAACTGATCTACCATGCTGCCGTTTTCCCTGCATATATATATATATATATATATATATATATATATATATATATATATATATATATATATATATTGTCTGTTCTTGACCATCTCCAACATTTGGGGCTGTACTATGTATAACCTGATTCCTCCCATTTTGGGGTCTTCTTAATCAAGTCAATTAAGTCAAGGGCTTTCAACATAGCTTTACAACTTTTCTATTTCCTGTGTAAGTGTATTCCTCCTCCCTGTCAGTGTGCTGCCTCTAGCCCACATTTCATGTTCCAGTTTCTCTCTGTAAGTAAAAATCCTTTTCAAAAATGTATTATCTTCTGCAGCATAACTTTGACAGTGTCATACTTCACACACAGTGAGTTATAAATGGACACTAGTGTGAACATTACTCCTCTATATTTTCCCTCTATCCTGCTGGAGATTCATTGCCATTACTGAGCAAGCCCTCTCCTCTTCATTTAAGAGTATTACCTGCTAGTATTATTACCCATGCCCTCTGCCTTCCTCCATAACAGTCATGCAGTATGAGCTGAAATCCCCTTCTCTCTAATTTCTTTTGTTCCTGTTCAATGATGTGGGTCTGCTGTAAAAACACATGTTGTGCTCCCTCCCCTTAAATTTTTATTATTCTGCCTTTTTATGGGGTTAGTTAACTCATTCACATTCTATCAGAATATGGTTTTCCACCATACTTATTTTATAAACTCTTCATCTTTTGAAATCCTTTCCCCTACCCGCGTTCTTATTCTTCTCAACATCATATCTAGCGTTTCTGCTTTTTTATTCATTGCCCACACAAGTATCCTTCACTCACTTGCAGTGTCTCCCCATGCTATGTCTCATATTCATTCTTTGCTGTGTTTTCTCTAGTTTTCTTCTGTTATGTGTGCCATTAATATATCCCCCCTGACCGCCAGTATTACCTACTAAAAGTGTACATCATAAAGCTTTCAGGTTTCATCTTCTTCCAGAATGATGGCCAGTAACCTTTTGTAGAATCTGACTAAAAGTCATCTTCACCTTCTTCTCAGTCTTTTTAATTACAATCCTAACATTATTCTCCCCCATTCTGTACTTTGCTTCTTCTCTTGTGCTATGTTTCAACATCAGTTCACTTTTCCACCTTCCATGCTTAACTTTGGCCGACTTTAAGTTATTCTGATTGTTTTCTAGTTTTACGTGGTGTGCCCCTCCCCTCAGTATCACTGGTGCCTCTGTATCTACTTGGAGCTTCAGAACTACACACACAAGTTCACATTTACTTGTTTCGAACTTACTTAAATCAAAGTTAACTTACTGTGCATAAAAGAAAAAAGCTACACAGTTGTCTTGTGGTGACTTATTGTTTCCTAGTCCTGATTAATGTAGTGTACTGAGTGTTGGTAAATTCTCTGTATTGTCACCATTTTGCCTGTGCTCAAAAACTGCTTGCATCATGTTTGCTGTGTCCTTCAGAAGTTTGTATTTTTTAAATAAGGGGATTTAAGCTGCGCTAGGTGATTGACTTAGCACTTTTTGCTCATCTTTCTGTCCTTCTGCACATTCCTTCCCCACTTGGATGTTCTGTCCCATTGCCCCTGCTCTCTCAGTTCATGCATCTTTTTTTTACTGGATGCTCATGGGTCTTAGCCTCCATCCCTATCTCCCTGCCCTGGAAAAAAAGTACTTTGAATTGTGCAGGATACAATACATTCATTTTAAGCCTTTGTAGTTTGCAATACTTTTGCGCTGATGAAAAAAAATATATTTTTCTTCTTACCACAGAATAATCTTGGTCAGTATAGATTACTGTTTCTCCACAAGTCATACCTACACCAAGTTTCCAAACTGCAATGACTATTCCCTGCAGATAAGAGGCAAAGTGAATCAAGATCAGACATGGATTTCGCTGTGATCCCTGATCACTGTCCAAGCCAGTCACTGAGCAAGCTCTACTGTACAATCCCCCATGCTCCCTAACACTACTCATAAACTCCACTCCCAAATCCCTAACCCTTAATCCCCCAGGTACCTACTAAAGCCAAGTGCTAAATTCTTACTCCCTCTGTGGCTGCTACATTTACCTTACTCGAACTTGGTTCTGTGTTCGGACAGCAGCTCCCCTCTCTGCATAGCGGTCATAACCTGCACAAACATGTAGTTGAGTTTGAGACTGAGTAGCAGGCCAAGTGAGTTGCAGGGCACTCTAGTTCCTGGCTGTACAACTGCGGTCTTTGAGCAGCTGAGACTTCAGCACTTGTTGTGGACCCAAAGTAACATTGTTAGAATATAATTGATGAGTGAAAGAGCCAGTTCACACATCATGTCTTTATGTGTAAACTGGGGAGTTTGGAAGTAGTTGTAGGAGTCGTGCTTTAAGGTAAGGACTTTGTAGGTAGATTAGTACTGTAAATGCTGGGCTAGCTGACCTTGTGAACCATTTTAAGCCTAGCCAACTTCCCTTAATGAGAATTAAACCTGTACTTGTTGTCTGTGAGATAAACACCTTCATCATTATGCCAATCAGTATTTCTCTAATTGTTTTGTTTTATTTTATTATTTATTTATTTTTGGGAGGGGAGGACCATTTATTTCTCTGTAATAGCCAGTTATTGATTCCCTGCATCTTGCAGGCATACATGATCTTATTGTGAATGTCTGTTGCTGCTTTTTTTTCAGACACCAAAGAGTGAGGGAGCAGAGTCATTGTCCCAACAGGGAGATACTTCAGAGGAAGCAGAAGAGTCTAAATGCTACAGTAGCAAACTATTTGCTGATGAAGAAGACTATGATGCAGACAGTGAAAGCAACCCAAAAGAAATGGCAGCCAAGGAAGAAGGTACAGTCTTTAGTAGCAGGCAGAAGCATCATTTCTTACCTTAACTGTGTAGAGAGAAATGTTTATCAGTTGCAAACAACACAAAGCAGCATTTTACAGTGCATCCGAAAAGAACACGTACATTTTTAGCATTTTTGCTGTTCATTGACCATTTCTAGTTTGAGCATTTGAAGACACATGATTTATCTGTGTCTTTATGCTTAGAAACCGATATTAAACGAAATCACCAGTTTAAAATTAGTTGCGAGTTCAACACCTATAGATGTTCATTGTATTGAATACTGCTGCAGTGGCCTTAGCAGTATAGGTCATATCTTATCATAGGAAGTTACTAGGCTCTTAGCCCTGAGGCCTTTACAAGCCTAGCCAAGAATTTAGCCCATGTTCAGACAAGTCAGCACCTGAAGCCCTTGACCAGCAGGGACACAGGTGAAATTCCAGGGGTGTTTTCTGTACCCCATCCAGTTATCCAGGTTGTGATAGGATATCTTGCAAAGGATATAACAGCCAGCTGATTGCCAAAGCTTTTTGTGGACCTTCCACTCTCTGAAACTATTAGGCAGCTTAAGCTGAGCTGCCTAAAAACATAGGTTTAAGTGTGAAGTCCCTGAGAGCTTTCCCTTTGATGAAGAGAGTGCCCCTGTTTTGAGGATCAAAGGTCGGCTTTTATTGTTCTTTGCTCAGCAGATTAATTCCCTTTGGGGAATAGCCTTCCATATGAGAAGTGTATTGATGTCCTTCCTGTTTCATTGCTGCAGTCATCGCACTTGGGTTATCCTGCCAGGGATAGCCATCAGTCGGCCCGGATACCAGAGGCTTAGTATTTCTGCTTCGGTTGCTGTCGCTTCAGGATTGACGTCAGGTCATCAGTGGTATAAAATTAGGCAGCCAACGCCATTACATCAGCCTACCCCTTCCAAAAGAAAGAGACTTGTCCCCAGCAGTTTTATCTGACCAGGAGTCCAATGACTCTGAATCTTCTGAATATGAAGACATGCAACCCTTATCTGCTTTTGAGGATTCAGATGCAGAGGAATCCATTCCTTCTGCCTCTCCTTCAGAGGATTTTTCATTTGGTGAAACCCTGCATACTTTAAGGGAGCATATCCAATGGGAATATCAGGACTACCCTCAGTCCAAAAAGAGACTCAGGGAATTCTTAGACTTGTCACAGCACAGACCTTTAGCCATTCCCCCTGTCTTGGATGTTGTGGATGATGTCTTTATGGAATCCAGTTCTGACACCCTTCCTCCCGCTCCCAGGAAACCTGACGGGTATTACAGAGTCCCTGACTCACATAAATTTCTGATCAAAAATCCTACTGCTGACCTAGAGGTCATCTCCCAAGGACTAAAGGAATAAAAGCAACCAAAGCTAAGAATCCCACCGCCTCGGACAGGGATTCCTGAGCTGTAGACGTGGTAAAAAAGTATACATTTCTGCAACTCTTGCCATTAGAGCACTAAATTGTCAGTTCCACATGCTGAAATACCAGCAACATGCCATGGAACTCCTCAAACAAAAATATCAACCTTTCCTGCTTGTGCAGAAAATAAAGAATTACAGGAGCTTATGCATTCTGCAAGACAAATCACTAGACACACCTTGCAATGTGGCTTTGACGCCCAAGAAGCATCCTGCAGGGCAGCAGTCGCAGGTTCTCTACTTAGAAGGCATGCTTGGCTTAAGGAATAGACCTTACCAGACCATGTCAAATCAAAACTATTGGACGCACCATTGCACAAAGACAATTTGTTTGGCACCAAGGCAGAAGAGGTCTTAAAAAAGATGGAAGAAAAAGCAAAATCTATGCAGACAGTTAAAGACTTCTTGCAGGTCCAGCATCCGAGGTTCAGTAGGCATTGCCCCTCCAAACACTGGTCCTTTCTGGCCCTCTCCAGGCCAGCTCAGCCCAGACCTAGGGGAAGCAGACCCCCCCCAGACAGCAGTCCCAGGGAATGCAGAGATCCACTTCAAAAACAGGGAGTGCTAAGCCACCCTATAGAAAGAACTCACAATGACTTTACACCTCAACCCCTTCCCTCTGCCCACCTGCTTGTGCCCCTAGGAGGAAAACTCTCCTCTCATTTAAAAAACTGGGCCTCTATTACCAACGACCGGTTGGTTCTCAACATAGTGTCCCAGATATACAAATTTTATTTCCACACTCTGCCAACCCCAAAAGGCATCCCATATCTTCTTCCAAAGCAGTGGGCAGAGGCCAAAAAACAAGTACAGTCCCTGCTCTCCATGAAGCCAATACAGCCTGTTCATGCAGACTAGATAGGCCAGGGTTTCTATTCCAGGCTTTTCCTGCTACCCAGAAAAGAGGGCACCTGGCACCCTATTCACAATCTATCAATTCTAAACACCTTCCTGGTGATATTAAAATTCAGAATGCTCACCCTCCAGCAGCTTCTCCTTATGCTTTCCAAGGATGCTTGGTTAGCCACCCTAGACCTAAAAGAGGCCTATCTTACACATCCCAATAAGGGATTCTTGCAGGAAATATCTATGTTTCAGGGCAGGATCTATGCACTTTCAGTTCTCTGCGCTTCACTTTGGCTTATCCACTGCTCCCAGAGTTTTCACAAAATGCCTGGCTCCAGCCATTGCTTTTTGCAGACAAAGGAATATCCAAATGTACCCCTACTTGTATGACTGCCTGATTCATGCAGACAGTCAGGAAAAGCTGTTACAGTACCTGACCTTTGTAAAGGACCTACTGACCTTCCTGGGTTATAGTATAAACAAAAAGAGATCCAAACTAGTCCCCACTCAAAAAAATTTATTCCTGGGAGCAAGCCTGGAAACAGCATCCCAGATGGCATTCCTTACTCCAGAAAAACAAGCCTACCTGACAGGCTACGTCTCTCAACTAGCCACCAGAACCCAGTTATCTGCAAGGAAAATCCTGCAAGCTCTAGGGTTCATTGTATCCTGCATTCTACTCATTCCATATGCCAGACTGCATATTAAGAAACTGCAGTGGTACCTAAAAAGCCTTTGGTGCCAACACTCACAGGACCTGGAAACCGTCATACCTTTGATACCCTGTCTAAGGAAAGATTTTGTTTGATGGGCAGCAGGATGCATCTGCAACCAACAGGATGCAATCACAACAAGGGTCTTCCCTTCTCACAACCCCACGCTGCCCAAACCCTAACCACAGACGCATCTGATTATGTCTGGTGTGCACACCTGGACGGCAGGTGCATTCAGGGCCATTGGAGCCCAAATCGAATACATCTGCACATCAACCAAAAAGAGATGCTAGCTGTTCAGCACACTCTGACAGCTTTCAGACCCCTACTCTCCCCGGGGCCTCTACTGATCAAAACAGACATCACAGTGATGTGCTATATCAACAACCAGGGAGTAACTCACTCTTATCCTCTCTGCAGGTTAGCCATGACCCTTTGGCACAAGGCTTCAGCCGAGCAAATTCACCTGCTAGCGCAATTCCTGCCAGGCTTCCAAAACTCTCTGGCAGACAACTTAAGGAGAAATCTCCTAGACCCACATGAGTGGCAGCTAGACCACAGCACCTTCAACCTTGTAACCCAGAAATGGGGCACCCCAAAGGTGGACCTCTTTGCCTCCTACATGAATCACCAGCTCAGCAAATTCTGTACCAGGGAAACTCACAGCAAAGCCTGGAAAGTGGATGCTCTATCCTTCCAATGGGTCAACCTCTCGATCTATGCATTTCCCCCTCTACCACTAATTTCAAGGGTACTGCTCAAAATAAGGGAAGAAAACCAAGGGCAATCTTGATTGCCCCAGACTGGCCACACCAGCACTGGTACCCACTGCTGCGCAGCCTGTCACCCCTGCCACCATGGCACCTACCCCAGATCCCAACTCTCCTGACCCAGAAGAATGGAAAATGCATGCATCCACAACTACAGACCCTGAACCTGGCAGCCTGCTTATTCCCTGACCTCTCCTCCAGTTGCCACCCTAAACAAACAAGTACTGGATGTTATACATGAGGCCAGATGCCCCAGCACTAGAAAATCCTATGCTGACAAGTGGAAAAGGTATTGCACCTATATCCAGGCTAAAGGAGCTGAAACAGCACAGCCCTTCCTACCTCTCATCCTGGATTACCTAGAAGACCTGCTACACAGGGGCCTATCCTTCTCTTCTATTGAAATTCATGCCTCTGCCATCTCTGCTCATTACAGCACAGAGCCACCTCTCTTTTCTCACCCTCTCATCAAACAGTTCCAAAGAGAAGCTAACAATTTAAGGCCACCCAGAAGAGCTCCTCCCCCAGCTTGGGACCTTAACTTTGTGTTGGAAAAATCTAACACTATGCCCCTTTGAGCCTGCAGCTTCAGCAGAGTTAAAATTCCTCTCTTGGAAAACAGCCTTGCTTCTGGCCATCACTTCAGCTAGAAGAGTTTCAGAGCTACAAGCACTAATGGCTGTAGAGCCCTTCATCATTTTCCATGCTGACAGGTTCTCCCTCAGGACTAACCAGCCTTTCATGCCTAAAGTGGTGTCCAGTGTGGCTCTCAACCAATCAAGTCATTTGCCCACCTTTTTCCGTAACCCACAAAACAAGGGGGAAAGGATTCTGCATTCTCTAGATGTGCATAGACAGCTCAGATTCCACCTGGATAGGACAAAATCTTTTAGAAAAACTGACCAATTGCTAGTCAGCTTTGCAGCAGGGGCAGAGAGCAAGGCCATATCCAAACAATCTCCAAGTGGATAGCATACTGCATCCATTTCTGCTACAAACAACACGGGAAACCGCCCGCAAGGGTGTCAGAATGCATTCCACCAGGGCAATCTCCACCTCTGCAGCTTTTCTCAGAGGAGTTCCTATGAGGGACATCCTGGAGCCTGCAACATGGACTTCTGTTCATACCTTCACCAAGCATTACCACCTGCCTATCTTCTCCAAATCCAGGGCAGGCTTTGCAACCGCAGCCTTGCAGGGCATCCTAGTCAGCCCCCAGTCTTCTTGACTGCCTCCACCCTTTTCTTCAGCTTTGGGAATCAACCCAAGTGTGATGACTGCAACAGTGAAACATGAAGAACATAGTGCAGTTGTGTACACCTACCATAAATGTAGATGTTAGAGTGTATTCACTGTTGCAGTCCTGGTTTCCCACCCTCCATTCCCCTTGTCTCTCTCTCTCTTTCTCTCCCCCTCTGTTCCTCACTCCTTACAGGAAATTTTGGTATTTACTTTGTACTGGTCGTGTTCTTCCACCATAACCTAGCTCCCTGTTTGGGGTCTCCTGACATTTGGGGCAAGAAAAACTGATGTAATGGTGTTGGCTACCTGATTTTATACCACTGACGACCTGACATCAGTCCTGGAGCGACAGCAACCGATACAGAAATACTAAGCCTCTGGTATTCGGGTCGACTGAGGGCTACCCGTGGCAGGATAACCAAAGTGTGATGACTGCAACAGTGAATACACTCAATCTACATTTATGGTAAGTTTACACAACTGTATTTTTTAATGTACTTTCCTGCACTGGAAAGTTGTTTTTTGTCTAAGAGTTTGTTTTAATGGACTGTCGCAAGATTTAATGGTACTTTTAAACAGGAGCACACTTTTTTCCTTTCATTTTAAAAGTTGTGTAAAGTACTCGAAAACATTTTTCTGTGGAAATATTGTTTATTTTTCTTTTTGGGGCAAGCATAGTGTATTAAAGTGCTTTTTTTACCAACACCAACAGCTTTATTTTTTATCAGCTTATGCTGCTTGTTTTCCCCAGAAAAGAGGCACCACCTTCAGCACAGAAGAAACTACTGGTCTCACAGTCGATCTTTCTTCAGCCAAAAAAAAAGTTAAGCAAACAGCCATTGACACTACAGCAGGCTAGCAGTTTGCCTCAGCCACAGATGAGTGACTCTGCTGTGTCCAAGCTGCTTCCTCAGGCTACTCATCTTTTACCCTGGATCCCTATAGGGGGTTAGCCAAGTCCTCTGCAGCTGTTTGGGATCCCCTCATTGGGAAGGGAGAGGCACTGTTGTTGGTCCTTGAGAGAGAACAGGGAAAACTTCTCTGTTTAGTCAGAATGTTGTGCCCATCTCTGGGGAAACTGCTGCTTCCATTAACAACACAGTTAGCCCCATTTTTCCTGTCAAAAAGAAGCTGTAAAAATGTACCTACTCCAGGCCAAATTTCTGTGGGCAGGAAGAGTTTAATAGATCTAGCTCGGGCTTAAAGGAGGTTAAAGATTCTGAATCTGGACAGGGAGATGAAGGGACAGATGCAGGAGTTTCTCCACAGATTTCTGATTCAAACTCGAGGAGAGCATAGTATCTGATTCTCTTTGGGGGGGGGGTCTTTTTCTGTCATTGTTTTCAGTGGGAGATCATTGAGGTTTCTCAGTCCCTCAGAAAATACAGGTTACATATGTAATTTCCAGAACCTTCACACATTCCCCCAGTGGTATCAGCTCTGCAGGATATGTGCTACTGCTTGCAATTTCCTGATAATTAGACTGCTACCCCTAAAAAGATTTTTTTATTTGACATTTGTTTACTGGGCAAGTCTACCGAGGTCAAATGTACGCATTTTTGTGGCGGCCAGGGAAAAGCTCCTGTAACAGGAGCACTTTACATAAGAGAATACATTACATAAGAATTTCAGTTTACTTTAGAATTATCAGAAGACAATCGAATTTTTTACACTGGAATTTCACTTTACATTGTACAGGAATTTAAAAGGGTAGCATGTATTAATGAAAAGTCTTGGAGACTAAACTTATTTTAAAAGCACAAAGTCAATAGTAAAAAGTGTGAGTTATAGCATATAGTATGGAATAAAGTATGGGTTGAAACTAATGTGATTATGGAAATGTATTAGTAGTATAAGGTAAGGAAAACATTGAGATGGGAAAGATATAGAACAGATGGGAGCAGAAAGAGAAACTATTTTAGAATTTGTGAGGTGAGAAGAGATAAAATGAAAAGTATGGGACATAACGGTTACTAGATGGGTTAGGGAATGGGGTGTAGGTTTGGTAAAATCTTTTAATGTTCGTTTGAAAGCTGAAGTTTTGAGGTTGCACCTGATGTTAAAAGTTAAAAGTACAAAACAAAGCAATATGCACTTCCACGGCTAATACGTCCGATTTCACACTAGGCAGAGTGATTAAAAACAAATTTATTTAAAAGTAGGATAAAACACAACTTGCTCAAATAAAGTCCCTTAAATTTCCCAAACGATAAGCGCTTTCGAAAAATTCTTCCTCAGATCTTAATCAGCTCGGGACTATGTGCACCTTTTTCAACTGAAATCAATTTCCGGATTTCCATACTTGCTTTCATTCATTCATAATTCCTAAACCAATTACTGAGCCTGTATATAGGCACACCCTCAAGGTAGCCAACAGTAGGTCTTCTAGCCTTCAGTATTGTTTTTAATGGAATCAATGTATTCAGACCCGGAATCTGGTATGCCCATTAATTAACAATCCATCTGGTCTCGCTCATTTCTGTACGATTCCCAACATCACCTTGTCTCATCCCTACAAAAATCTGCTCTATAACCGTAAACATAAAAGAATGTTTAAGAGAAGAGCTCACATGTGCAGCCAGGGCATTATGCAAATCCTTTGTACGAATATCCCTTAGATGTCTTAAAATACGATTTTTAAAGGGTTGATTTGTTTTGCACACGTAATATGCAGGACACAATGTACAGGTTGCCAAATAGACAACATTTGAAGTACTACATGTGGCTTTTACATTGAACGTATATTTTTTTCTAGTTTTAGGATGGTCAAAAGAATTTCTACTATCAATATTTTTATTTATTTATTTTACATTTGTTGACCGGGCTAGTCTAACTGTGGATATATGTCCATTTTCAGTAGAGGCCCGGGGAGAAAAGTTCCAAGCATAAGCAGTGACAAAGATTACAATATACAGTAATAGTCAAAATAAATTACAGGACATTGTTACATTGAGGTTATCATAAGTTATATAGGTTAACACTAAGATCAAATACTGAGAGCAATAATTTGAGAGAGAGCAATCAAAAAAAGAAAAAAAATATTGAGTTGTAAAAAGTTCTTATATATATATATATATATATATATATATATATATATATATATATATATTTTTTTTTTTTTTCCCCACCAATATATCCACAAGCTGAACAATTTCCACATCGGAAGGTACCTTTGGGGACCCAGAGTTTGTGGTTTTACAAAACCATCTTTTATACATAATAGTCTCTTAATGTTCTTTCTATTTTTATATCCAAAACTTGGCCTATCACCTACGATGTCTCTCAATCTAGGATATTGAGTTAAAATTAGCTAGAATTGTTGTATTACTTTCTGGATCTGTGCATTGTCCGTGCTGTACGTCAGCATCACTCTCATGTTGTTTTTTTCTTTGATTCCCGTGATTTCTTGCAGTAGTTTCTCCATGATCATTTTTCTCATTTATTCCTTCCGAGGGGATATGTACATCTTTTTCACCATAGCCTCTTGCTCTTAAATTCTTCTGTAAAAACAAGATTTCTTTCTGTCTAATATCTTCCTGACTGCATCTCTTAGATATTCTTTCTGATTCATTTGGGAGGTGAATGGAATGATGTTCTTGGTGTTTCACTGTTGCAGTCCTGACTTGTGGGATTTTCTGCCATGAAAGCCCTTGGCCGGCCCATCTACCAGAGAAAAAATCTCCCTCCTCAATGGGCTGACGGACTCCCTGATTGACATTAGTATGCTCGGGTATATAGGGAGCCAGCTGACATCATGAGTTCAGTCTTTTTTTGCCATTGGAGTCTGAAGCATTGTTTCAGTGTATGTTGGTTGGTTGGCACCAGAGGGAAGTCGTCTAAAAGCTAAGTACCTTGTTGGGGAACTTTTTTTCTTTGTTTGATTCATGTCAGATAAGGTTAACAGTTGTCTGCATTGTGGTAAGCAGATTCCATACCACAGCTTCATTCTTTTTGTGTCGACTGTTTAGGCCCAGATCACAGCGTACCTACCTGCCATTTCGTTCCCTGTTTTAACACTAGGATTATTAGGCCTAGGCCTGAGATCTTAGCTAGGGACCTTAATTTTGCATCTAGTTCTCAGTGTCCTATGGCATCTGCCAGTTGTTCCGAGGTGAGCTTCCTAAGTGCAAGAGGGGCAAAGAAAGCTTAGGGCCTTGGACAACAGTCACTCTCTGTCAGGTAGTCCTCCAAGGCTCATGATCGCTGAAGAAGGTGAGGTGCTTTTGCAGTACCTTCTGCGACTGAGGTGGTGGTGCAGGCCTCTGTCGAGATTTTATTTATATATTTGGCATTTGTTTACCGGGGTGATCTGACTGGGTCTACAGAACCCATTTTCAGCAGAAGCCTGGAGAGAAAAGCTCCACATACAGTACAATACAAGTACAGTAAAATCCAATACAGTACAAATCACATTAGAAGTACTATACAAAATAAATTGAAAGAACAAACTATGTTACAAGATGTTACAATATATACTACACATCTAGACAATTCTATAGAGTTAAAAACATTATCGACAATAATAGTCACTCTCACTATACATGATGTAGTGCCCAAAAAAAGTACATAGGTAGAAAATTGTGTGACATTGACTGCTATAGTACAAGAAGAAAATAAACAAATGAATAGAATGTTAGTTTCCGTTAGGAAAATAATAGCCATAAAGTTAGTGATGCAGAAAGATAGTGAGAGAGTTAAAAAGAATAGAAGCAATACAGCCTGAGCAGTAGCTTAAGGATATGATATAGAAACAGAAGCGTTAGAAGCGCCTTAGGATCTTGCAGACTGTGAGGGATTGAAATGTGACAGAAGAGGAGGATGAGGCTAGTGTGGAAGAAGAGGAAATGCAGAGCATCAGGCAGGCTTTATGCAGGAGCAGAGCCATGTTTTTTGAGCTGATTTTTTTTTAAAGAGGCTTTAAAATGGGTTAGGCCAGGCATAGACCTGGTAGCTAGAGGTAGTGAAATCCAAAGTATAGAGACAGAGTAAGAATAAAGCGAGTGACCTGATTTTCTTGTGGGTTTTGAGATGGCTAAGAGCTGTTTGTCTTCTAACTCAGTGGCATACCGCCTGCTCAGAGGCGATCTGTGCCTGATGTTTAAAGCCATGTCCAACCTGGAATTAATGGACATGCTGCACCTCAGAAAATCCAAATCCCATCGAGCTACACGCTCGAGAGACTTGAACCTCAGCACTGAAATAAATAGGACATGCTGGAGGAACAGATTCATAACCCAGAGGCTCCCTTCACTCTGGAATAAAATCCCATTCCAGGTTAGGCAGAGTCCCTCATTGACTCTCTTCAAGAGGAATCTTGATGAGTGGATGGGAGATCGTAGGTTTACCCCGGGTATCACTTCTGTGTCACTGTTAGACAGAGGCACAGTATACAAACCTCGAAAAAGGGCATAGCAAAATTAATTTAAAATGGGTGGCGAAAGCCAAACACACTCTGGCTAGGCTTATAAATGCCGTAGGGCAGATAGCCTAGTATGAACCTATGAACCTGTGATATTTTCTGTTTTCTGCCTTTTAAGTTCGACCAAGACGCATTTGAAAGAATGCGTCTTCTGTCTTCTAATATAGACCCTGATTCTCAAAGGATAGTTTGTCATCAATTATGATGCCAGGATATTTGGCTGTGTTTACGTTTTCAATTTCCGTATTGTTTTGAGAGAATATTTTAAAGTCTAGAGTTAAAGATTTGGTTGTGAAGAGTGAAAGTTTTGATTTTTTTGGGATTAAGTAGCAGTTGAGCTTCGTTAAGCCAGGATTCAATGGAAGTAAATGCATTTTTTGTTAATTTTAGGAGATCTGAGATGATGTTAGAGGATATAATTATTGTCGAATAGTCTGCATATTGAATGAGTGTATTTTGCAGGGATGCTTTATGGAGGTTATTAATAAATATGTTAAAAAGCAAGGGCCCAAGAACAGACCCTTGGGGAATGCCTGTGCTGTTGCGTAGGTAATCGGATTGCTTACTTTGCCATCTAACAGATTTTCTCTTGTATAGATAGTTATGGAACCAGGATAGTGTGTGTGGGGAGCAGTTTACGGTCTCAAGTTGTAAAAGTAACTTTATCAAAAGCTTTTGATGGGTCTAGTAGGATCACTGATGTTAGTAGGTCATGCACATGTTTTTTTCAAAAAACTTATCGTCTTTAATTTATTATTTAATTATTTATATTATACTGCGGTGGTGGTGCTGCAGTAGCGTTGTTGCCTCACAGTAATACGTTGTCCTGTTCAATTCTCAGCTAGAGCGTCTTCTGTGTGGAGACATGCGTGAATGGGCGTACCTTCGTTGAAGGTTGTACGTCAGGGCCGGCAACTCGGCACTTAAAAATCTACTGCCAATTATTAGCGGACCGTAGTTCCACTGTGGCAACCCCTAACCGGGAAAAGCCGAAAGACACTACATTTTATCTATTTACAAACTAAATTGACATTCAAATTCATACCCCTAGGGGATAATGTTCTATAATGTAAGAGCAAAGGCGAGATGAACACTCCACATGGAACGTTATGGTAAGAACATAACTTCTTTTTATCGCTTACCCATGGGTGATTTTGGAGAAGAATTGGACTTACTGAGGAGTGAAAGTCTGTCTTTTTAACATGTACTTTGGGATGGCTTCAGATTTTGACTAAACATAACCTGAGAGTACAAAGCAAGTTACGTAAAGACATTACAGATTTACAGGATGCCTTAGTTTCAGAGGCTGCAAGCAGGGCCGACCTTTAGTCAACTGGTGCCGTAAGCAAAATGTCTCCACAGTGCCCACCCGCACCACCCACTGCCCCTATCCTGGTCTACCTACACCATCCAGATTACTGGAAAAGTGCCCCTGCTATAGCGGCCTAGTTGGCCTATGCCTTAGGCTGGTTATGGCTTCAAATGATGTCTATATAAATATAAATGAGTGAAATAAAAGCTAGAATACAAAAAGCTGAAGCAGCAGTGCCGGAGAGGAAAAAGGAAACAACTTAATAGAGACTTAAGACTTAGAAAGTAATATGATTTATTCTTGGTAATGGCAACCATGCTTCAGTCGACCAAGGTGAGAGGAGGAGCTAACCGCTCCAAGGAAATGCGTGAATCATCTGTTTCATCAGTGTTTACTTTGAGGATGTTCATTCATGGGAAACAGAAAGTACTGTGGGGAACTTGAATGGTGGAAATGGGGCCTCTTTTCAAAATGGGCATGGGCGGGGATGAAGGGGTCGAGGAAGAGGCAAGAAATTTTTAATCCAGTCCCCTATCTCCATGTGTCTTCTCCTGCAGCTGAGGGAAATTTGGTCTTGAGGGTGAGTAGTGACAGTAAGTCAAATGTTTCTTCTATTTTGCTGCACATAGTTAATTTGCCTGACTTATTTCAAGCAAAGCAGAAAATGTACTTTTAAATGGAGCGAATTTAGTTCCCACTAGAATACCTTCATTAGCAGACATTTTATTAGATGTGAAAAGATTTTGTCATAAACTGCACTTGAGTACATTTTCAGGAGAAGTGTCCCGTAAATTATCGCGAGGGATACTGTTTGTATGCAGCCAAGGAAGAAGAAGAACTTCTGAATATATCTCGCTGTATGAGACTGATTTGTATTATGATTTGTTGCATTTTGGGGAAGGGGAGATGGGGGATTGGGTTGAAAATGATGAAAGTGTTTATAGTGTTGAAATAAATGAATTGAATGAAAAATATGAACAAAGTGTTGGTGATGTTCTGAATATTGAAAATAATGTACTGAACACTGTTTCTTTTGATGAATGGGGAAATGGAGGAGTTTTTTTCACAGGCTATCGTAAATTAACTGTTCCTAGACTACCTTGTGTGAGTTATTTTATGCCACCCACACTTTCATCTACTGTCAGCTTATTTGAAAATGTTTTGTGTAAAAAAAAGTGAAAAATTAGGTTTTTTTTAAGTTTTTGTGCTACAATAAGAGTTATAATTTGAGTAAAGGAAAGTGGATTGAGTTACAAAAATTGTGAGGGTGTTTTAATTATGTTTTCAAACAGGCTGACAAGGATGACAATTGGGTTCTTATGAATAAAGTGAAATATTTTGAAATGGTTAAAAAGCGTTTATTTAACCCACTGGAATATGTTAAACTGTTGGAAAATCCTGTTAAAACATTTAACTCTGAATTACTTGAATTGTTGGAAAGAGGTGAAAGATTAGTTTTTTGAGGGGAGAAAGATGTAAGAAAATTGTTTATTAGTGAACCTAAAGATCCTATTTTTTATGCACTCCCCAAGATACATAAGGACCTGAACAAACCTCCTGGAAGACTGATTGTGTCAGGGGTGGGATCATACGTACAAAATGTAGGAATTTTCTTCTATTTTTCAATTAAAAAAAATATTTACAGAAAGTCCCAGCCCGTATAAAGAATACAGCAGAGTTGTGTAAATGTCTTAGAGATATTCATTGGCAGGATGATTATTATTGGGCTACTTCTATACTAATATTGAGTTGAAATGAGGGTTGGAGACAATTTGTAGGATTATGGGGAAGGGACCCGTACCTCTTGTTTGGTGTCTACTTTGGAATTTTGTCTCGCCCATAATTATTATTGTTGGGAAGTAGAGATTTTCTCCAAAAGAGGGGAACAGCTATGGGGGGGCTTTTTATGACCCCACATATGCTATTATATATATGGGTGAATTTGAAAGGCAATTAATTTATCTAACAGCTTTTTTATAGTGAGAGGGTTATTTGTTTTAAAAGGTTTATAGATTATTTTTTGTTTGTAAGGGTATTCTGGATCACTTTCAGTTTTCTATGGAAAACTTGAATAGAAATTCACATGGGTTGAAATTCACCTATTAGGTGTAGAATTTTATGTAAGGGAGGGTATGACAGTTCAGTGTAAACCTTACAGGAAAACAACAGCCATTAATAGCTTCCTTCATGCTAGTAGTATGCACCCCCCAATTGATTAAGTCACTCCCTTATGGTGAGTTTGGTAGAATTTATCATAATACATCAGAAGATAGACTACGAAAGAAAAGCGTGGATAAGGTTAATAATAGTTTGTTATCCCAAGGTTATTCATGTGATTTATTAAGTAATACCAGGAGGAAGGGCCTTCAAAACTTTGGGGAGCAAAGGTAATTTTATGGGAATAGGGTTGTTGGGTATAAATGAATTATGAGAGAAGAAAAGAATGATGAAAGATTATTTTTGTGACAAAAGTTTCTCCCTTTTCAGGTGTTCCGGAAAGGGTGGTTAGGGATTTATGGAACATAGTGTGCAAGGATGTTCAGGTGGATAGGTTGTTCCCTAAAAGTGTGACCTTCTCCTTATATTATATATTTTACAGCTACAGAATTTATTTATACAGTGTGTTTAGATACACTTAATACAGCATAGTACATCAATGTCACTTAGCTGACGTGGTTAATTTTTGAATTTTAGTTTTATCAGTTGTTTTATGTTTTAGGCGTTGACCGTTTATAGGTTTATTTATCATATGTAGACTAAGAAAGTTTATCTATTTAATTACCTAATATTAATTTATTTTATTTATAGAAAGCATGTACGATGAATATGCCTGTCCAGATTGTGGAGCTGTTGCGCTTTGTCTTAACTGGTATTTGCCTTTTACGGCATGGTCCGTTGGAGGATGGAAATTTGGGATAAACCTGTAGTACCATATTCATGTACGGTCCAGCGACTTTAATGGTCAGCTATTTGCTGTATTGGGATACATTTTATACAGCACAAAAGTTTTTAATTGTTATGATAAAGGGGAGCCTTTTGTATTTTATATGTGATGTTTTGTTATTATATTACAACACACTTTAGTTCGTGTTCTTTTCAGTGAACGGTACCTTTAATTTTTCTACCGGAGAACTAGGGGCGTGTCTGAGTTGTTAGTATTTAATGAGCATTGGTTATGGCGTGAATGTTTTGATGTATCTGAGGAAGTTAGTGCAAGGCACTAACGAAAAGCTTTGAATATAGCTTAATAAAATTGTTTTCCACTTTTTTAACATGTTGGATTGGCCTGTGTTGTTTTCCCAGCTTCCGGAGTTAGCGGTGGTTTATGCTAGTTTGTTTTTTGTTGCTGAAAGAATTTGGTGTTTTTTATGTCCACCGCTTCATCCCCAGCAGGGACCATGCCAGAGCCAGGAGATTTAACGTTGTTGATTAACCTCCTCACCGAGAAGGTGGGCAATTTATCACAACGAGTGGAAAATTTTTCACAGTTTACACCAACAGGGAGTGGAGTTACAACAGTTCAAACACGACCTTTGGGAATGCCTCTGACTGGGTCTGTGGTTCCGACATTATCTAATGGGATTACAATTGAACCGGAGGTTGAACCTAATGTTTTGGCCCACCAGTCGAGACAGGAGCGAGAAGGAAACTCGAGGAATGCAGCTATTGGTAATATG
This sequence comes from Protopterus annectens, assembly GCF_019279795.1. Lineage (NCBI taxonomy): Eukaryota > Metazoa > Chordata > Ceratodontiformes > Protopteridae > Protopterus > Protopterus annectens. Next base: position 444,694,795 of record NC_056726.1, read on the forward strand.
AGCCCTTTAGGTGTATTTGGCTCATTACAGCAGCAGGCAGACAGCCCGGAAGGCACCAGGAGAAGGTATGTCAACGCCAGTTTGAATGAATGGCTTAATAGGCCGTTCCGTTTTGGAAATGATAACGACCGAGCCAGTGATGATTCTTGTGAGAATGAGAATGCTAGTTTGCCTATTAAATTACATGTTTTTTTATCAAAAGTTACTTAAAAGTAGAAAATTACAATTGGAGGTGTCATATTTTAATGAATGCCGGCGAGCACATATTGTCCCTAAGGGTCTCCGCTCCTGGCAGTATCCAACAGGGCTAGAGGAGGGCTCTAAGTTTCATCATGATTTGATCGCCCTGTTTGGTCGCCATGGTCCCCTGGGTTTAAAAGATACCTACTTGCACATTCCCATAGAGGAAATGCACAGAAGTCTTTTATGCTCCTGAGCAAGTACCAGCCCCTATCAATTTTCTGCACAGTCCTTTGTCTTGAGTGCTACTCCCAGGGTTTTCACAAAGAGCATAGCCCCTCTAATCACCTTTGCAGCACAAGAGGGGGTCCAAATCTACCCCTACCTGGACGATTGTCTAATACAAGCCATGAATCTGTCAAAACTCCTTACCAATCTGGTGTTTACACTGTACCTCTTGACCTCCCTCGGCATCACCATAAATTTGCACAAATCAAGCACAGAACCATCTACCAGGATTGTCTACATGGGGGTGCTTCTGGACTTATGCATTGAAAAGGCCTTCTTACCTCCAGAAAGTGTTTACTTCCTGATTCACTACTTGCAAAAAATGATGCAGAGACATTGCCTCTCAGCCAGGGAATTCCTCAGAGCACTGGGCTAAGAGGTATCTTGCATCTTCATGTCCCCTCTGACCAGGCTAAATGAGGAAGCTCCAGTGGTACCTCAAAAATGTGCGGTGCCAACACACACAACCCCTTTCGACCAAGATATAGCTGATCTCTTGTTTCAAGGAGGAATTTGCATAGTGGGCACAGGCTTGTGCTCAGAACCGGGCCCTTCCTTTCAGGTTCCCCCTAGGAGCAAACACTTACCATAGACACCTCAGGGACAACCTGGAGGGCTGATTTTCAAGCGCTTCCAGTCCCAAGGGAAGTGGAAAAATCAGTTCAGAGACAAACACATAAATTTGAAAGAACTTATGGCAGTTCAACAAGGCCTGATAGCATTTAGAGAAAAATGGAAACCAGGGGTCCTTTTAGTAAAAACAGACAACACCATAGTCATGTGGTACATAAACAAGCAGGGGGGCTCACTCCTTCCCTCTCTGTTGCCTAGCAGTGCAGGTTTGGGAGACCTCTCACTCTCTGGGGTTGCATCTTTTGGCACAGTACCTACCATGTGCTCAAAATACTCTAGCAGATCACCTCCGCAGAAACCTGATAGACCCTCATGAACAGCATCTGCATTGTGAAACATTGCTCAGCATAGCCAAGAAATGTGGAGTACTCCAGACAGATCTCTTTGCCACCAAGGAAAATGTTCAACACATTCTGCTCCAGGAGAAAACTACTTTCAGCCTGGAAGACAGATACCTTATCTTTCCCTTGGAATCACCTTTTCATCTATGCATTCCCACCCTTACGTCTACTTCCTTGAGGCCAAGGTTCATAGGTGTGTACTAAACTAATGGCCATGGAGCCTTTACAAGCCTAGCCCGTAGGATTACCCTGGCATCGTGCCACCCGACCTTAGTTCCCAGTGCCTCTGTCGCATAGAGCCACTGGAGTGAATTTTCTATTTCCCATCCACTCATCAAGATTTCTCTTGAAGAGGGCCAGTGAGGTGCTCTATTTGACTTGTATGGGAAGCCTATTCCATAGCATGGGCAGTCTCTGGGTTATGTACCTGTCCCTCCAGCATGTTCTGTTGATTGTGGTAATGAGGTTGAGGTCTCTGGAGCGTGCGGTGCGGATGGATTGGGATTTCTTTAGATGTAGCATTTGTAACAGAGCTGGGTCAGACATGGCTTTAAGTCAAGCAGAGATTGCCTCTAAGTAGGCGATATGAGACAGAGAATAGTTGGAGTTTTTTAAGTCTGTCCATATAGGACAAGTGTTTAAGGCCTAGGATCCTCTTTGTGAGGTACTTTTGCGGTCTCTCCAGTTGTTGCAGGTGTCTAGTGAGGTACATGCCAAGTGGGGCATTGTACTCGATGATTGGCCTAATGAGGGAAGAGTAAGGGGAGACCAATGACCTCTTTCTTCCTGGATGCAAAACCCTTAGTAATGAGATGTGCCACATAGAAGAACTTTCTGACCACAGTGGTAATGTGGTGGTCACAAGAGAGGTTGCTGTCAACCTGTGTTCCCAGATCTCTTATAACACCTTCTGTGTTCAGTGGACTACCATTGATGTGGTAATTCATAGGAACTGGGTTTTCCTAATGGGGATGACTGCACATTTTTTGGCATTGAGGTAAGGCCATGGTTCTGACATCAGTCGGTCTCAGTGAGGCATTTCTGTAGGATGTCAACATCACTTGGGGAGTTAATAATGGCTCCCAACTTGCAATCATCTGCGAACTTTGTCAGCCGGAGTCCCTTTGTGTTGGCCTGGATTTCCGAGAAGTAGATACCAAACAGGAGAGGACCCAGGACTGATCCCTGTGGGACTCCACTCGTTACTGGAGTCAGCTACTTTCACACTGTGGGTTCTATCTGTGAGCCAGTTTGCAACCCACCTAGTGATATAAGGGTTGATGCCTAGTTTAGTGAGTTTTTCTGATTCCTGAGTGGGGAATGGTATCAAAGGTCTTGGCCAGATCAAGGTAGGCTGTATGAACCAGCTTGCCTTCATCCACAGCTGTGGTGACTGACTCAAAAAAGTCGACCAAGTTGAGCAGGCATGATCTACCCTTCACAAAACCAAACTGTGTGGGATCCAGAGTTTGGAGATTCCCTATATCCTTGTTAGGTCCATGATGATGCGTTCCATAGCTTTGCATAATAGACTTGTCAGGCTAATGGGGCGATTGTTCCCAGGGTCTGTAGTCACTCCTCCTTTGTGGAGAAGGATAACTATAGCAGTGTGCCATTCAGTAGGGACAAAGCCTGTTATTGAACAAGGCACTCAGGTGAGGTGCCAGTTCACTCTGTAGTTCATGTAGAACACAGCCAGTGATATTGTCAGGTCCCATAATAACTGTATTCTTGGCCTTGGACAGTGATGTTTTAACCTGTGCAGCAGTAATACTGGGTGCCTTTCAATCTACTGGTATTGTGATTGGTCCTTTGGGGGTAGAAGGGTCAAGTTGACACTGAATCTGTGTACCAGTATATTGGCAATATCTGTTCGCTTGGTATAGGAGGTACCATTGTGCAGTAGCTCAGAGTAAATCTGGGTATTGCCGTGGAGATTCTTTGCATAACTATAGAAGGCCTTGTGGTTGTCTTTTTCCAGTCTTGAGACTTCACCTTATTCCGCATCAGTTTCTTCCTCCTGTTGTAGAGTTTGTTTATGGCAGGGGACCACCAAATTGGCTTCCTTTTTTTGGAGGAGTGCATCTTGGTTCTATTGAGTATGGTGAAATCCATGTATTTGTGTACATGTTCGTACAGTGCATTGGTGTATGATTCGCCAGTTATGCAACTATTCTGCATTTGCATGGGTGCCGTGAAGTTACCACCTCTGTTTTTAGGAGCCCAAAGTTAGCTTTGGAGAAGTTTTTCATGGTGGTTACCTTTTGGTGTGGGGGGGGGGGGGGGTTCCAAGTTGATTAGATTGTGGTCGGATCTAACCAGGGAGGAGTTAACTATTGGTGTAGAGCAATGGTCGCCCATGTTAGTAATGACCAGGTCAAGGATGTTGCTACCTCTAGTGGGGGTAAGAACGAGCTGGTCCAGCGCATTGGAATTAATGAATTCCAGGAAATGTTGGGAAAGTGTATTGGTACATGAGTAGTTTCCCTAGTTAATGGAAGGGTAGTTGAAGTCACCTAGTATGAGAGTGTTAGGTTGGACCCTAATATTCTCCAGGGTGCTTAGGAACATGGTGTGTGAGTCTTGGGACATGGTTAGGGAAATATAACAGGCTACGACCTGAATTGCTGTCTTACCCAATGTTAGCTGCACCTGAAGTATCTCTGATGCATTATGTTGGGCTACCAGTCTGGAGGTGTGAGCAACCTTTATGAATATGGAAACACCACTGCCTTTGGAGCTTCAGTCCAAGTTCTGTGTCCGAAAGGTGTGGAATGAGTTATAGCCTGGTAGTGCAGGTGTGCTTTCTGCTGCCTTGAACCAGGTCTCTGTTATAGCACAAATGTCGATGTTCTCCATTTTAAGGAGTGCTTTGAGCAAGTGCATTTTGAGATTTAGACTTCTACCGTTGAGCAGCATGACCCCCAGATTGCATTTGTTTGTAGCTGTTATTGTGGTAATTTGGTCTTTGGAGCACCGCCTAAAAAGACACTATAGGGGTGGCAAGAACCTTGGCCAGTATCCGGAAGCCCAGGGTTGACAGATGCAGGCCATCTGTAGCAAAGCATCAAGGTCTGTCAGTCATGTCATCCCAGGCAGACAGATACTGGATCCCCTTAGAATGACACCCCCTGTACTCATCACTCATCAGACCAATGATTGAGTACAATGCCCCATTCGGAATGTATCTGACACGACACCTGCAGCAACTGGAAAGGCCCCAAAAGTTCCTCATCAAAAGGATAAAGGGTCTCAAAAATATGTCTTATGCTGCCCGACTGAAGGAACTCCAGCTCTATTCAGTAAACACCGTCTGCTCAGAGGTGACCTGTGCCTGACATACAAGGCCATGTCCAACCCGGAATTGATGAACATGCTTCACCTCAAAAAATCTAGATCCCTCAGAACTACAAGGGTGGGAGATTTAAACCTTGACACAGTTATTAATAGGACGTGCTGGAGGGACAGATTCATCACCCAGAGACTCCCTGTGCTGTGGAACAAAATCCCGGTACATGTGAGGCAGATGGGAGATACATAATGAAGAGGTAGTGGGGCAGGATAGAACGAATATGAACATGAATTTAGATGGTAACAGAGAAGTTTTTTTAGAAGAGCCTGTGCTCCGCAGATCAGAACGTTTAAGGGAGCGATATCAGGGACAGAACCAGTACTACAACCAGCAGTACAATGGAGGGGGGAGGTACAAGTACCAAGCACGACATTATTAGATGAACAGCAGAAGTTTTATTGCTCGGGTACGTCCCAAGACTTAATAACTACAGGTTCAGTTACTAGGAGTAGCTACGATGTTTTAATTCAAGATATTGGAGAAGCAGTGAACAAACAGAATGTCTCTAACGATATATTCACAATAGACAGTAGTAATGAGAGTAATATTAACAATGGAATGAATGTGAGTGCATATAAACTACATGGTCAGGATTGTAACATCAGTAATGGGCATTTTGCACATACAATGTTGAATGGACAAGATATTGATGACTGTGAGCAAAACCCAGGTCAAGTGTCAGAAAATGGTAAATGTGAAATTATTACAGGAGGTAGCTTTTCTGTTTATAATTTTACGGATAAAACTTTAAACAATAGTTACCTTTCACTTTTTATGAAGGGTTTTAAGTTTGTTCCTAACTATCAGGTGGACATAGGTAAATTACTAGTTAATCTAAAAATGTATACTAGAAGTTTGAACCTTAGAATTTATTTTAAGAACAAATTTGATTGCAAGATAGATATGGATACAAAAAATATTACCTTAAGAAGGTCCAGTACGTTTATTCCACCTAACAATCCTATTGTCCACTTATTTGAAATGTTTTGCGAAATGCAATTAAGAAAAACTTGGAAGGAAAGGAATTTTTATAAGGACAATTTAACTGAAGCTGAAAGGTTTTGCCTAAATGAGCTGAGTATTTCGGACAAAATGAGAATCATGAAACCAGACAAAGGGGGAGGGGTGGTCCTGATGACTAAATTGGATTATAACAACAGGATGAGTATTATGTTAAGTGATGAGACCACCTATAAGAGAGTAGCTAGGTATGATTTAACTAAGGCATACACAAAAGTTGATTGGCAATTATACGATTTATTGCTGGAAGGATTTATTACTAAGGCAGAATATGAGTACCTTTTGGTTGAACATCCTTTGACGCCATCAATTTTTGGTATACCCAAAATACACAAAAATGTTTCTAACCCCCCTTTTAGGCCCATAGTTTCTGCAAAGCAGTCAAAAATGGAGGCTATAGCTCATTATGTGGATATAAATTGTAAGGAGATAGTAGCTAGTATTAAGCACATTCTAAAGGATTCATGGCACTGCCTAGAATTGCTTCATAATTTTAGAAATGAAAATTTGAAGGAAGTACATTTAGTGACAATAGACATTGTTAACTTATTTTCAGTAATCCCTTTGACTGAGGGTTTAGAACTATTTGAGAATAGTTTGGAGGTGTTTGGTAATTTTCATACAGTTAAACGAAAACTTCTTGTTGATTTTATGGAATTGGTATTGAAAAACAATTTTTTCCAGCACGATGGCGAATACTATCAACAATGTGCAGGTGTGGCAATGGGGGCTAGATGTGCCCCCATATATGCAAACTTGGTGTTAGCTATGTGGGAGAAAGAGAAAATATTTGAAAGTATGTACTGGTCAAAAATAGTTTTATATTTAAGGTTCCTTGATGATATATTAATATTTTGGAAAGGAAATAGAGAGGAATTCAACAATTTTGTGGATTACTTAGAAGGTAGCACTACATTTTTAAAATTTACATACAAAATGGGAGAAGAGAGTTGTGAATATCTGGATTTGAAAATTTATAAGGGTGATGACAATTTAAATTCTACAATACACCGTAAAAAAACCTTTTCGAACTCTTATTTACATTTCGATAGCTGTCACCCTTATTTTCAGAAAAGAAATTTAGTAAAAGGGCAAATGGTGAGGTTATCGAGAATAATAAGTGATGATTCAGAATTTACCAATGAGTTACTAAAACTGGAAAACATGTTTTTGGAAAGAGGATACCCAAAAAATTTAGTTGAAAGTATGAGGTATGAGGTGAGTAATAAAAGGAAAGATATGTTTAAGCCATTACTGATACATGGTACCCTCAATAAAAATGACAATAAATATAACAAAGATGGGAAGGTAGGGGCTTTTTTAGTCCCCTATAGTAACAACTTTAATCACTTTACGAACACTATTAAAGAATGTTATGAAAAGGTTTTTGTTAACCAAGCAGATATTTTACAGTATATAGGGAATGTGCCAGCTATAGTTTTTAGTAGAGGAAGGAACTTGAAAAACTATTTTGAAAGTCAAAGCTTATTTAAGAATTCCATAATGAGAAAGTGTGGTTTTTGTAAAAGTTGTCGATTCATTAACGACGGGCCATATGTCATACTGCAAGGTTACAACAGGACACTAAGATGTCCAGGAAATGTAAATTGTAACACTAAATTAGTTGTATATTTAGCTACATGCATGTCATGTTCCTCATTTTATATAGGGAAAACCAAAAGGAAACTCAGAGAAAGAATTGTAGAGCACAATAGAGATATTAAAAATAAGAAGGTTACTAGTTCCCTATATATACATAGTACAAAATGCAAATGTTTTAAGAAGTTTTTATTTTTTGTTATAGACAGGGTACCAGACATTAATTGTAATAATGAAGGGGATTTGAATACACTGTTGGAGACAAAAGAATGCTTATGGCAGTTGAGGCTAAATGCATGTACACAACCAGGACTAAATGAATACATATCCATTGCAAGTTATTTGAAAATGAAATCATATATTATATAGGTTTTTAGGTATTTCAACATATTTGTAGATATATTATAGTATACATGTATGAAACTGCTTAGGATTTTTTACCTATATTTGGTTTATATTTACCTATATATATGGTATATACTTATATTCATTTTTTCATTTGTTAGAATATATGTTTTTAAATGAATTTCTTATGTATAGAACTCTGTGACACTTTGAGATACATAGACAAATTGCTTTTTTGCACATTATAACCATTTTTAAAATTTTTTTAAAAAAACTTTTTAATATATATATATTTTAAGTGTTTTTGCACATCAAATTTTATTTGTACATTCTATTTTTATGCATATTTGCACATTGTACATTTAGATGGTTACATATATATTATTTTTGCATATTCACTTAATTACATTTTATAATATGAAAAGCATAGCTTTTATAAAAAGTTAGGTGATGTATGCAAAGGTTGGTTGGATTAATTGATTGCTCAATCATTTTCAATTGAGTAAATTGACAAATGCAAATTTAGGAAGATGTAGAAAGATGTGATTGGTTCTTGTGTTTTATTAGTACTGTATAAGAAGTAACTGCTCCAGTTTTTTATTAACTCTGATGAAACCCACGGAGGTAGTGGGTGAAAGCGTTTCTTGCGCTCAGTAGTATTTTACTAATAAAAGGAATTGTTCCGTGGATCCAGTTGGCGTCTTGCTCTTACTTTTTACAAGTTTTTTCGTTTACTGTGGTTTTCTGTTGTTTCCTCCCAAGTAGTCCACATTCTCACTTCATTCCAGCAACCTAGGAAGATTACAAATGTGAATGGAAAATGTTCTCTCTTTTGTCTACTTAAAAAAATTCAGACCCTTTTTCCAGTACCCTACCCGTGATCCTAGATTTTTTTTCTTCTGTATTTTAAAATGGTGCCTGCTACTCTACTGTCAAAGTCCAGTTGTCAGCTATCTTAGGCTTTCAGTTTGGAGAGAATCATTCCCCAGCTGTCTCTCTCAGGTCATCTAAAGCCTTTTTGAAGAGTACTTTTCTTCTCAGACCTCCTCTTAGAGATCGTACCTCTCCTTAAGACATTGCAGTTTTACTTCAAGACCTGACTAGACCACCATTCAAACCTGCAGCTAGGGGAGCTCTCCAGTTTTTAACATGGAAAATTTTATTTTTGGTGGCATTTACTTTTGCTAGGAGGGTATTAGAATTCCAAGCTGTTTTTTGTAAACTTCCCTGCATTGTTTTTCTTATGAGCAGGATTTCCTTACGAATCAACTCTTCCTTTTTACCAAAGGTAGTTACCAAGACTTCCCTAATCAGAGTATCAATCTTCTAGTTTTCTTCCCACATTTTTCCAATAAAGAAAAATACATGGTACATTTGTTGGATATTCATAGACAGCTATGTTTTACATCCGCCGTACAAAAGTTTTCAAAGTCTGAACAACTTTTTGTGTCTTTCTCAGCAAATAAGCTGGGTTATGGAGTTTCTAAAGTCACTTTATCAAGATAGTTGTCTGCTTGCATTACACATGTATGCAAAGAAGACTGTTTAGTGTTACCTAAACCCTTCAAAGCTCACTCTACTAGATCTGTGGCAACTTCAACTGTCTTCGTTTTCAGAGCAACTATCAGTAACATTTGTGCAGCTGTCACTTGTTCCAGTGTTCATACCATCATATCCCATTATAAATTGGGTTTACTCTCCAGAGGTAGAACAGTCTTTGGTTCAGCTTTCTTCGGGAATAGCCTTCCATGCATCTGCCCAAAGCTTATATTAGCTGAGGACTCTGTCCCACCCATTGAGGATTGGATGTAAGAGACAGTATCAGGTATGAAAAGTATGTGTTTACCATAATGATAGATCTGTGTTGTCTACTTCCATCCTTCCTCAACTTCCCTCCCACCTGACCCCCCCCCCTATCACCACCTAATCATGGAATGTATTATTCCTTTATCCTGGTTTGAACAGACTAACCTATTTCAAAGGCCTTTCAAGTGCACTTTTTAGCTTTGGATCAGACAATTTACTGCTAAGTCATGTCCGTGTTGATATTTAATTTTAAATTTTCTTATTTTTTGTTTAGTAGAATGTTATGTTATAACCTATTGTATGTACCCAAACGTGTAGAATACTTGTTTCTGTAGATTGTACAACAAATTCTTTTGCCTGATTGTGTTGTGGAGCTTTTCTACTTGGGCTTCCACTGAAAAAGGCTGTCATGCCCAGTTAGACAATTTCCTGTTATGATATGTAAAATAAAATATATAAACAAACAAATCACTGAAGATTACAATTGGTCAGTAATGCCAGACATAAGAGTTTCAAACTTTATATTGAGCAGAAATGTGTATTTGTTGTAAAATCTGTTGTTCTATTAACTTTTAGTGAATTAGGGTAGTATTTAAAAACTGTCCCCGGTTTTGAGCCTTTGTCCAGAATTCTTGAGCAAAGAAGTTGAGGGGTATGCGTGCAACTTTGTTCTTGTGAACTTTGGATTATGGTTCATTGCAAAGAAAACAACAAATTAAAATGCTTCTTAACTAACCTTAATAAATACAAGAAAATGAAGCTGGATTCCTTTTCCAGTATGCATATTCTACACAGGGTGGGGATAATGTTGAGAAGTAGGGTGAAGTACAAGTTCTAAATAAGTTTCAGTCTGATTTGTGAATTCATGTCATATGACTAATGGGACAGTAATTAAGAATTTTGGATTGCTTTTAGGAGCAAGTGTGAAGCAGGATGAAACCCTTCTGCACAGTGGCCCAGATGAGAACATTATGAAAGGAGAACTGATATATCCTGAGATCTGTTCACTGCTGCTCCACCTTCTGTCTACAGGAAGTCCTAGTTTGGCCGTGGTAACGCATTACTTCAAGTCTTTGATGAGAATTGTCAAGCACAGTGAGAAGAATGCTAATTTAATCATCCAACAGGTAAGAGTGAGAATTATAATTAGGTTCCTTGCTATATGTTTGTGACTTTTAAGAGAGTACATAACTAATTTGTACTACTTACTGTACTAGAAGCCGGTCATGTGTCAAATTTTGAGTATGTTTCTTCACATTTTTAAATGAGGTATAACTGCAAAACATTCCATTATAGGAATCAGTATTAATTTGATTTTGTTCACATGGTGTGATCATGTAGTAGTGTAACTGCAAGAAAATGTATTTCTTTCTTTAATTTCAGACATCTAGAATTCTTTTTTAGTTTTGTACAGTCTCCTGCAACACTGTAGTTAAAAGGTAGTTAAAAGGAGACCAAGACTGCACTTCATATCAAAAGTGGATTGGATTGTACCTGTCCACCTTCACAAATTTTCTGTGATATTTCTGAAGTGCAGTACTTGCATCTTTTCACGCACACACACACACACACACACACACACACACACACACACACACACACACACACACACACACACACAAAATAAAGATTGAGTTAGCATTTAGTAAGCCATACTGCTGTAAACCACCAAGCAGCAGTCTGTGTAATACCCTTCTCTTCCAGCAGTAGCAGCATTGGCCAAGCCCAAAAGCAGCACCTTAGTGAGACTGGGAACTAGTCTACAGCCCCCCACTAAAATGTCACTGTAATGTACAAAAGACTGCTTATTTTGAGTTTCTTATTCAGGTTTGTACTTCTGTGTAATAAGGCAAGCAGGCAGCATAAGGCTTTCTTGTACAGTTGTGATCAGTCCTGAAAAAATCAGCAACAGCATTTGGAAGAGCTTTTTTTATTACTGTGGGTCCACAGTGGATTGAGGCAAGGAAAGAGCTCTGGGGTTCTTTCCAGCTGGGCATTAGTGGTGGCACAAGTTTTATTCAGTTAGTTGACAACATTGCACTAAACAGGTTCTTCTGTTCTGCAGTGCAACACATGACTGAATACCACTTCACCTGCTTGGGAGATATGAAACATCATCTGGCTGTGTGGAAGCAGATGAGTTGAGTTTTATTTATTTATTTTTTATAAAAATGTAGTAGATCCATCAGTAATTTTCTTCCAGTCATAACAAGTTGTCTCATTTGGTGGAAAATAGCAAGAAATGGAGGACTTGCCCTGTTCTTTCTATTGCTGGGACCTTGCATACTTAGCTGAACTTCAGACTGGACAGTTGCTTAGGCAAGGTGCAAGCTTCTTGCTTAGGGGTTTTTTGGTTATAAGAGGAGGAAAGCCAGGCAACTTTGTGTTACTGTATACTAATTTGGCTGTATCAGTAATATTTTCTTGGAAGCTGTTTACATTGACAGTAAGATATTTAGCTAAGGTAGAACAGAAAAAGATGTGAAAGACAGATTGTTCTTAGAGTTATTAGCCAAGTTGTAAGTATGAGTTTTTTGGGGTGAATTATAAAAGGAAAGTAGGACAGAGAAAAATAGACCATGATAATTTATAAGAAGTACTTTCTTTTCAAAGCAGGCAGTGTGTGTGAAGAATTTTACATTCTGTTTACTTGAGTTTTTATATCAGTTATATATATAAAACTGATTGTTCTGTCTGCTGCAACTAGTGTAGTTTGAAGTTTAGCTCAGGCTTTTAATGTCTTGGATGTGTGTAAACTGTAGTGTGGTATGGTGTCTCAGACAGAGAAAAGTAACTGAGTGAGTGCTTCATATCATAATAGTCCTGTATATTTCCAGAAGTCTGTTGGGACTGGGTGTTGCTTCATGTTGGAATCTGTATGAACAGCACTTGTGTATACAGAGCCATACTGCACATTTCCTTATAGACCAAGCAGAGGAGGTCACCTCTGAGTAACCTACAGGAAGCAAACTATGACTGTTCCTAAAGCCTCTTTGTGTTTCATTTTTCAGTGTTACCTTTCTAGTATGGAAGTGGTTTGTTTGATGGTTTGTAGAATGCATTGTTATGTTTAGTAGTGGGTCAGATCAGTGAAGTGTACTGTGGTCTTCCTGGTGTGACTACATATGTCCTTTACAACTGAATGGGCCACAGAATATACTTTCCTCGTTTTGTTAGATACACACTGGTCAATGTGCAGTGACTCAGATCTTTGTCTCTTCTTCACATTTCTGAGGTCTGGTGCATGTTCTCTATGTACCTTTGGACTTTCCTTTGGTACTCTAGTCTTCTTCCACCTCCGAGAAACATGCTTATTGCTTAACTACACTAAATGATTTGTGTGCATGTGTGTGTGTGTGTGCATGTGTTCATGCGTGTGTGCGTGTTTGTATGCATGCAAACGAGTGTGTGTTAGGTTCTGATGTCTTTCAGCTATCATTGCCTGCTCAGCTCTAGGCATTCCAAAGTGTGTATGTGTGTGTGTGCATGTGTGTGTGTGTTAGGTTCTGATGTCTTTCGGCTATCATTGCCTGCTCAGCTCTAGGCATTCCAAAGTGTGTATGTGTGTGTGTGTGTGTGTGTGTGTGTGTGTTAGGTTCTGATGTCTTTCAGCTATCATTGCCTGCTCAGCTCTAGGCATTCCAAATTAAAAGATGACCTCACTAAATTTTGGAAGGCTACAACTAAGTGAAAAAGCTAAGTATCACTAGCAAAACAAATTCTGTCCTCAGTAACAATGTATATACTGTAATATTTTAATGCATTGTAGTAGAATCCAGGATAAAACTTTACTCATTTGCCTTTTTACCTCAGTGGCAATAACATTAAATATTCATTTTGGATGATTTCTTTTTTCAATTGGATGATTTTTTTTTCTAATGTGTTACAGAAGTCTTTGGCACCCAGTAAGAGGACAGACTGCTGCATTTCTCCACAACATGACTGTCCTTCCTTTGTACGGCAGCAGTTTCACCTGGTTTCGTTTGTAAAATCTTCCCATGTCAGGTTCAACTGAAACTCCAAACCCCACCATACTCTTAAAAATGTTGTTTAGCTCTATTGCTGACCCATTTCCAGTATTTTGACTGATTTGTCAAACAGGGCCTTGTTTCTAGGGTCTAAAAAAGGCACTTATTGTACTCAAAAAGGAAGAACAACAGTACATTACACATTTATCTTTCCACAGCTGTCTTTCTCATTTTATCTGAGGCTGTAGAAAAATGCATCTCTTCACATTTGCTTCAGCATCTAAGCAGGTACAGCCTTATCATGAATTCACAACATGTATTCGGGCCTAACCATTGCAGTTACGCTGTCCTACTGAATACGTTTATGTACATCCGTGACCAAATAAATTATGGTGAAATTATTGTATCCATCTGTGTGAACTTCTCCAGAACATTTGATACTAAGGGCCAGGTAGTTTGTCTTATAACTCTAAATAGCTATGGCCTTCTCGTGATTTTAATTAGCTGTGACCTTTCTGTCAGTGGTACTATATAGATTAAGGGGTATCTGAAAGGAAGACACCAGATTGTTAGAAATGTGCTGTTTTGCATCTGTTATTGTTGAGTTCATCAGCGTTTGTTACTAGAGCCACTCTCATTATTTATTTTATTTGACATTTGTTTACCGGAATGGTCTAACTGGGCTTAGTAGCCCCTTTTCAGTGGAGGCGCATGGGCAAAAGCTTCACATGTAAGAGAAAAGCAATACAGTACAATGTAATGTTATAAATGTAAGCCAACATCGATTTGATTCAGTCAGTGACAGTTGTACTTGTTTACAATTTTAGAAGAACAAAAGACTTTTAGTACCACAATAAACGTGCAGAAGTTACAGTAATCATAATTTATTCACAGAAGACAAAAAGGAAACTCGCAGGACTAAACTAGTGAAAAACTACTAGATTAATCCCAACTTAATCAGCACATAGTCCAATATTTCAGAACAGCTGTGGGATACTGCAAAAGTAATTGTACAGTTTAAAAGATTTAGTTAAGATTTAGTTATAAGTATTATGAGAGTCCATAATCTTAACTTTCAGGGCTGCGGATGAGGTGAAGAGGAAAAGCAGGGATGGAAAGAGTTGGGGGATGGCGAATTGATACAACATATTAGCATGGGGATGTGCAGGAGCATGTCTAGTTGTCATCTGGGTATGTTTTAAGTAGACTTTTGAATGAGATGGGGTTTTCTGTAGTGAGAATATTCTGAGAGATAGAGTTCCGTTTATGAAGGCTATGGTTTGTCTTTGTGAAGAAGCCAAACTGGCCCCAGTATACTGCTGGCTTTGTCAACACTTCTTACACATAATGCTATTACCATGGTCAGTACTAAACAGCATTCCATCCTTGCCTCACTGAATCTGCAGCTTAAAGCTATGTGACTACATCATATTGCTGCTAAGATGAAAACTGTACTCTTCGCATGCAAGAACTAAAACTGGCTGTCAGTCTAACAACACTATACTGTCCATTGCAAGTTTCATCTAAGCACTGTCTTTCTTTAGCCTTTTTAAACAAGTCACCCGTAGAAGTAATCACAACAAAATTTCTTGGTACCGTAACTGATAATCAGTTACAATTTTGAAAGTGTATAGATAATGCTGCATCTAAAACCATGTGGAATATAGGTATGCTGTGTAGACCTAAATCATTTGTTTCCCAGTGTGCTGTGTTATCTGCTGCTAATATGTAGTTATTCCCTTTGTGCCTTTCTGTGCATCTTTTAACTAACCTACAGCTGAAGTGGGTTGCAGCATAATAATTAGATTCAGTGCAGGATATCACTGTAGAGCACACAATTGCCTTTAACCATTCATAACTTGAAATGGTTGACATTTAACCAGCAGCTGTCCATAATTCAGTTGATATTCGCTCATAAGTTCCATTCCTTTCTACCTGTCAGGGTAGGGAACATCTGAGGAGTATTTAGCAGAGCTCCTTTTCCTTCCAAATTAAAATCGTAATTTTAATGCTAAAAGACTGTAACTGTCAATATAGCTTGATTTCTGAGGCTGTGGTGGCATTGTGGTTTATTAATTTTGCTTAAAGCAAAAAAAAAAGTGATTCTGGCAGTTTGGAGCTGCTACGAATGAGGTCAGGCTGAATTTCAAGCTAAATAAAGACCGTCTTGAAACTAACCATGAGAATTTGCTGACTTAAAAGGTAAGCAGCATGGAGGAAAAGAAATCTGAGTCAGTAATGTCCGAATTGCACAAGATTAATAGGGATTTATTGAATTGTATTAAAAGGTCAGGTAAATGAATGGAAGAAGTGGAGGCAGCTGACCAGCTGGTAGAGGTGAAAGGGACTTAGAGGTGAAATTAAGAATAACCACCTCAGAGGCAATGTTGCAACTTTTCAAGGCTAAATTTCTGAGTATAGAAAACATTAACAGGCATAAAACTGAAGGTTGAGGGGTTGAATTGTTGGAGTTCATGAAAGAAATGTTGGTATAATGCACTGGTCTGCAAAGAAATGAAACAGGAACGGAGGGAGCCCATGATGTTTTTCCATCACAATCAGGCTGACCAAAGCTTCATAGACTACTCTTAGTTCACGTCTGCACCTGTGGTCTTAACGGAAATGATTTATCAGAGCTGTGGGCTTCTTAAAAAGAAATAAAGGTGGAGGAAACAGGAGTGGGGTGTGATCATGATTATTTAGTTGATAGAGAGCAGATTTCATAATGCAGTGTAGATGTGCAGGAGAGGGAATTTTATATTTAAACTGTTGTATCCAGTCTGCTTCAGAATGAGTCTTTCCAAGGGCATGGTCATGTTTTATGTTCCTGAAGATGCAGAGGTTAAACTCCAGTCCAGTTTTTCATGGTGATGGTGAGGGCTCATTGCAGATGTCAGGTATTGCAGAAGAAGACTGCTGCGCAACTTCAGGGCAGCTGGGAAGGGGAACAAAGTCACTTTTCTGGATTTTAAGATAAGGATGTTAAAAAGGCAGAAAGTAGCTTTTCTAAGGAATCAGAAAGGGAATTAAAAAGAAAGGTTCTAATCAAGACTGCAGAATACTGTAAGTGAAGGTGTGTTACCTGAAAGGTATTTAGCTGTCTGGACACTTGGAGTATTGTTGATTTACCTGAACTAAATATAGGTATAATCTTTGTTATTGCCAAAGTGTTTACACTAACTTTTAAAAAACTGGGATATATAAGGTACTGGACTTAGTTTTAATACAAGTTCAGTCTTCCATCTCTACAAAATAGTGTGCATGTTGCTGGTGTATAACATACCAAAGCTCTAGGTGAACAGTGGTGCTTTCCCTTTAAGATTCAATATTCTAAGATAGTTGTGGCATCTTTGGAGAATATTCTGTAAGAAGGAAATCCATTGTCTCCACCTGCCTGTCCAGGTGGGTAGTAGAATGTTATGGTTCAGTAAACTGAGGAAGCATTTAAAGGAGCATTTTAGGACTGGACTGAAAATAAGCTACAAAGAGTCAGCCAAAGAGAAACAATATGTTTAAGAAGGAATAGTATATTTCTGTGTAGCTCTGACTGTGATTTAAGTGTGAAATAATGAGTCTGTAATTTTTGTATATTACTTCATGCTGAGGGGAAAAGCATGTTGGCCATACTGAAACAATTTTTTGGGCTTCAGCATTTAACTCTGGTGAAATATCTTAAAAGTCAAGATGCAGATGTGACAGTAATTTGAAGTGAGAAGGGCTGGTGTGTGGGTGGGGGCTCTGAAATAGATGAATGATGCATTGGGAAAACATAACATGCTTCTCCTGGCTATAGCTAAGACTGCAGTTTATGTTCATCCAGAATCTGTTTTCTGTTATCTCCTTATCTCCTACTTGGGATCATAATAGAGAAAATATAAAATATTATTTTGCAATTTTTTAATGTTTGTACAAACCATGGAATGTTAGTGTGATTTTCTTGAGTTATACTGTCTACTTATTCCTAAGACATTTTATACAGGTTTAGAGTAAGAACGCCCTGCTTACACCGCAGGAAATCTGAGTTCATTTAGTGTTTCAGATAACTGTAGGAGCTGGCTGGTGAGGATGGGAGTGAGTGGACACTTCTGGCCATCTTCTTCTCAAAAGCTTCAACTGCACCTAGGTAGAACTTTGTTTGATTTGGTTTTGCATCAGCAGTTACCTTCATTTCTAAGGCCCAAAATGGTAACATACATTAATAGTGATCTGAAACATAATGTAATATTTGCAGGATTATTATAGAATGCTAATGTTTTTTCAAATCCTGTAAAAAGATCCAAAGCATTTTTATACATTAAGAAAATTAGGCCACTGGTTGTATTACTGCAAGAAACACATTTGAATGACATTGAGCTTTTGTAACTAGAGATCCTTGGATATAAATATTAGGGTTTTACCATATTCATTTGGAGACCATAGGAGTGTTGCTATGTTGTTACAAAGAAATATGGCTTTTGAGCAGCTCCAAAATGTAATACAGGTGAATATGTATTTAATAAGAAGGAAACTAGAGAGAGTGAGTTGTACACAATTGTAAATATATATATGTCTCTCAACAGTGATTGTTCAACAAATGTGTGGGTCATGATAGAGGAGGGATGGTTTTCTGGGTAGAAGACTGAAAACATTTTTTTTAATAAGTGATAAGATATGTGCATTAGGGTGATATACCTGTAAGTATGGTAGACTGATGTGGATAATAGATGTGCATGAGGCATTAAGGCTTCCTAGAAATGCGTGTATGTTTTCATACAGTTCTAAATCATATTCAAGAATAGACAAATTAATGCTTAACAATTAGCTTAAGAGCTTGCATGCCTGTCTTGTTTCTTTTGTCAGACAGCTCTGTATTCTTTGAGAGATTATGTGAACAAGAAAAGTTTGAGGGAAATTGGAGAGTTAACCTGCATTTTTACAAATCATCAGCACAAGCAGGTAGGTGTACTAGATGTAAAACAACTCAATGTAAAATGTGTATTACATTTTATATTAAATTGTTCTCCTTCTAGTTTTCCAGTTTGTGCTTTTTTTTGTTTAAAGTTTTAGATCCTAATAATCCCATCCATCCGATCTGACTGATGGGCCTTTGGGTGACTTGTAGGATCTGAGCTAGCAAAACTAGTGCTTGAGCTGGGTCCATATTAAAATCGCGAAAGCTTACTTTTGTGAATACAAAGTAATCGACACATAAATGTTGAAATCCAAAACCAGTGAAGGACGAAAAAAGCGAAAATGACAACGTTGAACGTATTCCCAGAAGCAACAGCGGCATACAGGTAAGGTAAACCCAACGGAACAAACCTAAGGCAAAACACTTTTTAAAATGTTTTTGCAGGGGGGCAACCCCCCCGCACCCCCCGACTTAAATATACCAACTCCGAGACCGCACTACAGTGGGGAAAAGGATTTATTTCCTCATCCCCACGATCACCCTGCTGGCCAAAAAAAGGACGTTCGACATTCCAAATTCACTTTTTTCGCTCTTTGCTATTTTAGGACTTCGACATTTATGTGTCGATGAATGTGTATTCGCAAAAGTAAGCTTTTGCAATTCTAATATAGACCCCTTGAGCTTCTTTAACTTTTTATTCCCATAATGCATCCGTTTTTAAAGCTACCCCAGATTCCTTTTTCCACAAAGCAATTGGACATAGGTCTCACTCAAAACAAAGCTTAAGTGCTCCATCTCTTGATACATGGCTTATATCTTACTGCTAATTTCTTTGTCACTTTTTACTTCCTCATATGTTATTGTGAACTGCTTGTGAATCACTTTTCACAAATCTTTCCCTAGTGTTGCGTAGGACACTGGCTTGCTGTGGCTCTTTATCAAGGCATTTTTCCAAAACAAAAAGTGTGTGTGTAGATATACTAAATTTCCAAAATTGTCATCATTTTGCATACTCTGTATAGTAGCTTTTACACCCTTACTGTAGTGTTACTGTTTAACAGCTTTTATTAGTCTTTGTATTTTGTGTGTATATTTGTCTGTATGTACTTTATCTCATTACTAACAGATTAAAATAAGAAGAGCTCCAAAAAGTGCTTAAAATGTGAGCACAGAATCTCGACCCGCAATAAACATGGTGTGCCTGGGGGTATAGCGTTTGCTTGCAAACTGCTCTGTATATAAAGTCCTGAGTCCCCATACTTTGTTGGACTGGCAGAATCAACTTATCAAAAGGTTGTTGCCTCCAGACCCCCTGAGGCAGTCAAGCCCTAAAAAGACAGGGACAGGAACCAAGGAAACATGTAGTAAAATGAGTGAATACAAAAAAAGAAAGATCGATGACATGGTTGCTTCATTGGCTACAATGGTAGTGAGGTTGGCTGCCTTTGATGCCAACAAATTCTTTTACTTCAGCTCCATTGACCTTAGAGACTATACTGTTTCCTGACAGATCTCCAAAGAGATTAGTCGAGCTTCCTCTGTGGGAAACTATTTTTTCTGATCTTGGCCTTCTTTTACTTCTGTGCTGCCATTAATTGGCAGACTTGTACGTCTTCATACATCTATGCCCAGAAATATCTGCACTTCATCAGTGCAAACTTTGTGGACCAGGGTCGATAAAATCTTGGACTTTTTCCTTAACAGTAAAGGGCAACTTTGCTCCCCACCAGTTGTAATTCCCTCCCTGGTCAAATCAGAACACAAGTCAATCACATTCAACTTAAAACTGAAGTTGGAAGCATCTTTCAATACCTCTATATTCAGAGATGATGACACTGAGAAGTTCAAAAGCCCCATCTATTTTGATGATCCTACTGGTTATGCGGAAACCTTTACCATCAAGTTCTATACACATGTAAATAGTTACATAGCTGCATCTGTACTCGTCAGAAGTAAATAAAACACGTTTTAAAAACAATCCCTCTGTGGTGAATTCCTAGTGTTATAGAGCACAGGCTCTATAATAAAAGAAAAAAAACTCATTACATGCAAAAAATAAAATTAATCTCTCAAAAGCCAATAACGTTCTTGCTAAAGTCAATAAGGAACTGTGGTCTCTGATCAGATCAACCAAAGCTAAATGTCAGGTAAAAACAGCCACCCAAGTGAACACTAACCGCAAAGCCTTCTTTAACTGTGCTAGAAATCTCAAGAAACAATGCTCAGGATTGTGTAGAGGTGGAGCTAATAGTAAGGGGTATTATGTACAGTGACCGCGAGGACATAGGAACTGTACTATCAGACACATGTATTTTAAATTTCATTTCCTTCGCTCCCCTCTTATATTCCCAGATCACGTACTTACATTTGCACACACATCTCAGATCTCACAAGAACAAGTCCTCAAAGCCCCATCTAAAGCCAAAAGCACTCCTTCTGTGGGGCCGGATAACATACTTGGATACCTGCTGGTCTACATGAAAAATTACTTGTCAAACCCCTTACTGAGATTTAGTGTTAGCCTCCAAACAGGTTTCATTCCAGATTAATGGCAGACAGCAACAGTCATCCCGTCTTGCACAAAGATGTAGCATCAACGGACCTAGGTAGTTATAGACCCATAAGCCTGACCAGCCTCATCTGTAAGTCTATCAAAAGGATCATTATGGAATTAATAAATAATGCCAGTTCACATTCATCAAGGGCAAATCCTATCTACTTAACCTAGTTGACTTCTTTAAGAAAGCAATGGATGAAGGAAAATAAGTACACATCGCACAGCTAGATTTTGCAAAGGCATTCAAAATGACCCCACAGTCAGATATTATAGATAAACTCTCCCAGGTAAACGTAAATCCTTGTGTAACTCTTTGGATAGCAAATTTGCTTACAGCTAGAACCCTAGGAGTTGGGGTGGGCAGCTGTTCCTCCTCCAAAAGACTTGTCACTAGTGGTGTACCTTAGGGTTCAGTCCTTGGGCTACGCCTCTTTGGCATTTGCTTATTAGAGGTCAAAGCAAATGTTAATGATTTATGGGTAACAGAGTTTTCAGGTGACTGTAAGTGTAATGCATTTACAGCCTCTGTGAGGAGATCTTAATCCTCCAAGAGGACCTTTCCCAAGCAAATAGATGATGATAAAAAAATAGTCTAAAGCTAAATGCCAAGAAATGTATAATTGTATCCTTCAACTAACATGACTTCCCTTATAACTATTAAATTGACAACACACCCCAGAAAATTGATGCTGTAGTTAGGACCTGGGAACCTGTGTCAGTAACAAACTGTCCTTTGATCACCATGGCATCCATATTTGTAAGGAAGTCCTTTTTCATTGCCCAACTTGTGTCTAAGGGTGTGGTCTCCAGGTCTATCGATGTAACCATTCCAATGTATGCCTCCCATTTGGCTGATCATTCAGTATTATACCCTATTCATTATGTACCTGTCCAGTCGTCTGTTGCAGCTGGAGTGACCACAGTGCTTATTCACTAAAAAATCAAGGACCTAAATCACAACAAATGTTGAGGCAGTCTCAAAGCCCATGCTCCTCTTCTCTAGAGCCTCAACAGACCCTAACCTCTCATAGGTTGGTACTAGGCTATCGGCACTAGGGTTTATACAAGCCAAGCCATAACAATTCCCTGGATATTTCTTCCCACAATATTTACTTCCCTGGACCCCTGTCTAGCAGGATGACTGACATGATCCCCGGGGTGAATTTCCTATCTCCCATCCAATCGTTAAGGTTCCTTTTGAAGAGGGCCAAGGCGGCGCTCTGCTTGACATGTATGGACAGTCTGTCCCAGAGTATGGGGAGGCTCTGAGTCAGGAACCTATACCTCCAGCATGTTTTGTTCATTGTGATGACAAGGTTTAGATCCCTGGAGCGTGTGGCTCTGAGGGATTGGGATTTCTTTAAGTGGAGCATGTCCAACAGCTCAGGGTTTAACATGGCCTTGCATGTTAAGCAGAGATCGCCTCTGAGTAGATTATATGCCACAGAGTATAGCTGGAGTTTTTTTTAGATGGTCAGCATAGGGTATCTGCTTTAGGCCTGTGATTCTTTTAGTGAGGTATTTCTGCTGCCTTTCCAGCTGTTGCAGATGTCTTGTGAGGTACATACCAAACGGGGCGTTGTACTCTATAATGGGTCTAATGAGGGGTGAGTACAGTGGGACAATGACCTCCTTTTTCCTGGATGAAAAGCCCTTAGTGATGAGGTGTGCCACATAGTAGGATTTCCTGACTGTTGTGACGATGTGGTTATCGAAGGTGAGACCACTGTCCACCTGTGTCCCTAAGTCTCTCATCACACCTGTTACACATTTGCAACATTCATGGTAGTGTGAACATCAACTCGAGGGATCTTGGTCTCTTTGGCAGTATGAGTAGAGCATATGTTGCACATAAAGGAAAGTATTTCTCTTACGTTATTCAAATATAATTTGGACGAACGGATGAGAAACCATAAATTAACTCCTAGTTTGGCACCTGAGTCCCTTATGGATAGGGGCAGCAGGTAAATCTCCCAACATGTCCTTGTTTTGTCTGCCCTTGGTTTGTACATACCAAAATATAAGAGCTAAGACTTCTTAAGATCTCATAGGTCTGTAGAACAAGTACCTATGAACCCTAAAACTCCTCTCCTGCTCCCTAAACCTAAATCTCTTTCCTGACTACTGCTGCCCACTTGCTTGTCTTTTTTTCGTAAACTTGTTTATTGAATTATCACTTAAGATATAGGAAGACATTTATGTAAAAGAAAACAAATCATATTAACATATTCCCAGTTACAAACATTATACATCACATATATTCATTGTTATAACTATCATCAGTCCAACATTATATAAATTGCTCAATTCCTGCCTTCCCTTATACCTCACTCCTCCTCCGAAACATTCCCACAATTTACATTTTTTTGTGTGCAATTTGTTTGATACCACTTCAGTTCTTCTATCTCTGTTAAAATATTCAGTACATACAGTAGACTTTGATTCCCATCTTTTAGTAAATGTTTTTTTTTTGGCAGCCACCAGGATTTAACTTAACAAGGCCTTGCTATATCTAGACAATTCAGATCCTGTATTCCAGTTCAAAAAATGTCTGTATTTACACCCTTTTGCTCACCCAATATTTCTGACAGGGTAAAGTTTGCCAGCTCATTACACTCCCAAAACATAAGTTCCCAGTTACCTCTTTCTTTTCCATCACAGCTCCAGCATTTGCCATCTACTTGAGTCTGATTGAGGAGTAAAAGTACCTATGCAAACATTTGCAAGCAAAATCCAAAATCTTATAGACTTTCTTGCATATTTGAGAGCTATACATATATCCTCCCATTGTTTCCTTGTGAACTGCTTATCCAGTCTCTCAAACTTTTCAAACCTCCTCTGATTGATTCCTGTAGTTATTGTGCAGTAT
This sequence comes from Protopterus annectens, assembly GCF_019279795.1. Lineage (NCBI taxonomy): Eukaryota > Metazoa > Chordata > Ceratodontiformes > Protopteridae > Protopterus > Protopterus annectens. The sequence goes on from NC_056726.1 coordinate 444,718,644, forward strand.
TTTATCTGCTTTACTAATTATCCCTTTTTTAACAGCAGTTTCTGTTCTAGATTCAACTAAAAACTCTACAGAGCAGGTCTTCCACTTCGGATTCCCTGATCCCTTTCTGTTTAATATACTGTGATATCAATCCCTGATAGGGAGGACAGTGTCTAGGCACCAGTCCAAATGTCTTCTTGGGCTCTTCCCAATCTATTACATTTGCCTATCTAGTTATTTGCTGCCAACTATTACATTTGCCTGTCTTGTTATTTGCTGCCAATGCTTTAGTTCCCTTGCCAGTTTTCTCCAGTAAATTCCAGTCCCTCCGTGCCTATCCTGTATACCAGTAATTGCAGTCATCCCTATATGCAGCGTCTCCTTTCTCCATTCTTTTGTTGTATTAGTTCTTAGAATACTTTCTGCTCTTTATGAATATATATAAATATATATATATTTTTTTTTTAATTTCTCCAAATCTTTTGGGTTTCTAATACCATGATGGGAATGGACCCCAATCCTAATTCAAAGTACGATTAAAGTTCATGAAATTAGTATTGTTTCACTCTTTGATGTGAGCCAAAAGTGCTCTTCGTAGCACCCACAATGTGCCCAGTAATGACTCCTTCTGCAGTTTGTATGCGGTTACATGGATTGGTAGCATGTCTAAGTAAGATTGTAGACTCTTTTTTTATAAGACCCCGTTGCTCCTACTACTATTGGGACTGTCTGGGTAACTTTCTTCCACATTGCTTTTGTTTCTGCCTGCAAATCCTGATATTTTATGACTTTGTGTCTCCCTGTGTGCAGGACACTGTAGTCACTGGGTGTGATGATTTCAATGATCAATGCTACTTTTGTCTTCTTTTCTTGTACTACTATATCTGGTTTTCTAGCATTTTTTGAACTCTTGGTAATGGGTGAGGACATGTGATGTAGACTTTATCATTTTTTATTATGCTTTTTGGCTCATGTTTCCAGTGTTTTTTAGCCACTTCATTACCATAATGTTTACACAATCCCCAGTGCAGCAGTCTTGCCACATTTTTATGCCTTTCAGTATACAGTCCTTCCACCATTAGTATGTCATAACCAGCAACAAAGTGTGTGACTGTTTCCAATTCGGTTTTACAAAACCTACATTTGTCTGTTTCTCCCACATGTTCAACAGACTTTGTAAACCAGTGTGTACGTAGCCCACTATCTTGCGCTGCCAATATTAACCTTTCATCTCTTGGTTTTAATTCGCATCTCATTAACCATTCCTGCATTCGTTCCTGACCAACATGAGGTCATTGACCTTATAAGGCCTTTCACCTTGTATTCTTTTTTGTTTTTGGCACATTCAGTTGCTGCCTGATTTTTATCTACTTCTGGTTTGATTTCCATTCCTGCTTGATGCTGATATGCTTCTGCTAAATTAAGCAGAGAAGTCATCTTAGGTTTATTCTTCTCATGTTTCAGAACTTTCATACATTTGGGTCTCATGAGGTCAGCAGATGTGTGGAGTCCCACGATTGCAGATCCATACATGTAATCAATTTCAAGAAAGCCCAGCCCTCCTTCAGAATGGGGAATTTATCATTTTGGTATACACTGATTTTTATTAATCATTTGGTGAGCCTGAAGCATCCTTGTTTACCTATCTAATCTATCCGACATGTTTTGGGGCCAGTCACACTCCAAAACTGTAAGTTAGGACAGGAAGAGCAAATTGGTTTATAGCTTGGATTTTGTTCCTAGATGTCAGTGCTGTTTTCAGAATTAATTTAAGTCTTCTAAAGTATCCCATACTAAGTTTTATTTGCATTTGTTCATGTTTTATTGTTGATCCTTCATCAGTTCCCAAATATTTATACACTCCCTCTTGCTCCAGTTCTTTTATATCACATTCATGCCCCAAACTGATGTTTTCCTGATGCTGCAGTTTTCCTGCTTTAAAGGTTGCTTTTGCACTTATCAAGACCAAATGACATTCTTATATCATCTGAAAATGTTTTGACAACCTGCAGCTATGCTTTCAGTTCCTCATCTGATGAGCTATACAGTTCTAAATCATCGACAAAGAGAAGATGAGAAGTCGTTATACATTGTTGTTTTCTAGGAGCCAAATTGTAGCTGTAGCCTAAGCTGTTAAGTAAAGTAAACAGCGTAATGGATTAATAGCAAGGCAGAATAGCAACGGCGGAATATCCCCCTTTGAATTTTTATCCCTTGGATAATAATCTGTCCTTTATCGTAGCTTAATTGCAAAGTGATCTACCACTCTTTCATGGTCATTGTAATATAGTCGATCAGTGTAGGGTGTATCTTATACATTTTTAAGCACCCTTTTATCCATGAATGTGGGATATTATCAATTTTTTTTATACTCGGTCCATGCCATACTTAAATTCTTCCCCTTTTTACAGTTCTCTAGTATGACTTTATTTAACAACAAATGATCCTTTGTTCCATATGACTTTCTGTTATTGAGTTTTCTTCTAAATGACTATAAACTCTGTCAGTATTAATTCCCATGTATAGTTATGCGTTGTCGGAAGGCAAGTTATTAGTCTATAATTTGTAGGGTAGCTTTCAAGGGCACTCTTAACTAGAAGTATTGTTTTGCCTTTTAGCCAGGTTAGTGTCTGTTCGGGGCACGCTTCTAAATAGTTCTTACTCAGGGTTAAATCTTTGTGCAAAGATGTTAATACTTTTAACCATAAGTTAGGTACTGCATCTGGGCCTGGAGTTTTCCAATTACAGGCTTTTCTTAGCTTTGTTTCAATCTGTCTGGCTGTTACTTCATCCCATTTCATATCCTGCAACCTTTAAACTTCTTATTCTTTCTTTTTCTTCTTCTGTCTATTTAGCATCTTTATGTTCCACAGGATCTTCATAGATGCTTCTCCAAAATGTATGTATTTCCTCTTTTTTGGCGGTCTTTTAATGCCTTTTACCTTGTTTCCCAATTCTCTATAAAACTTTTTGGGTCATCAATAAATTGCTTATTTTGTACTTTTCCTTTGTATTTATTTGTGTATCTTCTAAGTTTTTCCACCTGTGCTGAAATTTTTAGTTTATTTGCGATAGTGCATGATAGATCCTGTTCTGTTCTAATACCGAGCATTGGTTTTATCACATCTATCTTAGTATTTTTGTTGATCTGTTTTCTCTTCTGTAGTTTTCTAACAGTGACACTTCTTGTCTTGGTTGCTTTATAAGTTTCTGTATTTGATACTTCCATGATGGTATTCGATTTCTCCCTTTCCTTTCCCTTGCTACCCTGTGTTCTTGTGGTAGAATTTTATCAGTTATTAATTTAGCAGCACAGTAGTATATACTGTTTACTTCTGTTATATCGCATGGATCTCTAGGGACAGTCCTATTTACTACATTCAATTGTTCTGTCAGACTTCTGACTTTTTGGGTTTTATCGGCCATATGCAGTCTATTTCTCTCACTGATCTTAATATAGCTATCCATGTCTATTAAATCAAGCAACATTTCTCTTAGCTCATTTTCTTCCAAACTGAGGGCACACCCCTTATTTTTCATTTCCTGCAGGCATTCTATAGAAAGTTCTATAGCATCTTCTTGTGGCACCTTTTCTTAAATTTCATCCTGTGCCATCCGTTGTGTCATATGGGAACTCACTGGCCTATCACTTCTCAACATTGCATCAGTTTCCACAGTTTCCTGTTCCTTTCCTTACTGTCTAGCGTCAAGTGTATGTTTATGCTGGTTTCCTGTTGAAGGCTGCAAAATATCCTGATATGGCAGTTGACCAGTTGCTTCCTGTTCCACTGGTTTCCCCTTAATTTGGATGTCCATTGCTCTCTCCTGTTGTGGTGCTTTCTGCATTCCATTTTCTACACTGAATCCTTCACTTTGCAGGTACTCCATAATGTCAGTTTCTATTTATTTAACTTCTCCATTACTAATCTCCTTTTCTACTTTTCCTCTTTGTCTTCTTATTTTTTGTATTGTAACGTTTTCCATGTCTGGATTCCTTTGCCTGTATTTCTCCTCAAATATCTTTGGGGCTGCCTTCTTTATATTGATTAATTTGGCTTTCTCCTTTGCATAAATATTGCACCATATCAAATCTCTATTTCTTTCCCATGTCCATATTTTTTCTCTAGGTTTTGTTATTTATATTTTCACACTTCCTCAGATGCTTCTTTTTCCAAACAGATAAAAGTTTATTGATCTATAACGTGTTTTTCACAAATCTGTTGTATTAATGAATGCAAATTTTCATTTGAAGCTTCTGAAAGTTTTTCTTGCAGAAGTATTTTTCTTTCCTCTAATTTCTCTCTTAATCATTTTGTGTGTCTCGTGTCTGGAAATTCTGGGCTTTTGGCATAATAGTAACAGTACATAATTTCTTTCTTATCCTCAATAGTCACTCTGTCATCTTTATGGCTCTTCTTTGCCCATCAATTTTTGTGATTTTTGTGGACTGCTACTTCCTTCTACAACAGCATCCTCCCGCTTGGTCTAGCCTGGCCCCATTGTAGGAATGTTTCCATATTTTGAGGATTCTGCACTGTAATTCTTTCCAGTCCTGGCACCAGTGCACCTACCATGATTGGGCACTTTTTATCCTGGGGATTGTGCACCCAGCTGCCACTTTTAATTTTGACCTACTTCTGTCCATGATATACGCTGTATAAATACAGCTTAAACATTGAGCTTTGGCCAGCTAATACCTACATGCAATCAACTGGACGTATAAGTGAATTTAAGTAAAACTTTATCTGCACTTTTTTCAAATAATACAGCATTTAAATTGATTTATTTGTGTTGCATTGAATACTATCTGGCTGGAAATTGTGGCTCTGTTTTTTCAGTTAATGCTTGTTAGAATTCCTGCATAGCCAGTGATAAGTAGGGGTAGTTCACTTCATCGATATTCGGTTTCTGCCTTATATAAGTGGTACATTTTATATTATTTTCTGCTTAAACTCTGAGCTTTGGCCAGCTAAGACCTGCATGCAGTCAACTGGACGTATAAGTGAATTTAAGTAAATCTTTATCTGCACTTTTTGGACAGACGAGATCAGACAGGCGTCCCCGTGGACTATGATGTTTGCAGATGACATTGTGATCTGTAGTGAGAGTAGGGAACAGGTGGAGGGGACCCTGGAGAGATGGAGATATGCTCTAGAGAGAAGAGGAATGAAGGGTCAGCAGGACTAAGACAGAATATATGTATGTGAATGAGAGGGAGGATAGAGGAATGGTGAGGATGCAAGGAGTAGAGGTGGCAAAGGTGGATGAGTTTAAATACTTGAGATCAATAGTTCAGAGTAACGGTGAGTGTGGAAGAGAGGTGAAGAAGAGAGTAACAGGCAGGATGGAGTGGGTGGAGAAGAGTGTCAGGAGTGATTTGTGACAGACGAGTAACTGGAGGAGTGAAAGGGAAGGTCTACAAGAGGGTAGTGAGACCAGCTATGTTATATGGGTTGGAGACAGTGGCATTGACAAAAAGGCAGGAGTTTAAGCTGGATGCGACAGAGATAAAGATGTTAAGATTTGCACTGGGTGTGATGAGGGTGGACAGGATTAGGAATAAGTGTATACGAGGGTCAGCCCAGGTTGGAAGGTTTGGAGACAAAGCCAGAGAGGCAAGATTACGTTGGTTTGGACATGTGCTGAGGAGGGATGCATGAAGCTACCAGGTAACGGGAAAAGAGGAAGGCCTAAGATAAGGTTTATGGATGTGGTGAGAGAGGACATGCAGGTGGTTGGTGTGACAGAGCAAGATGCAGAGGACAGGAAGAAATGGAAACAGGTGATCCGCTGTGGCGACCCCTAACAGGAACAGCTGAAAGATGATGATGATGATTTATCTGCACTTTTTTCAAATAATACAGCATTTAAATTGATTTATTTGTGTTGCATTGAATACTGTCTAGCTGGAAATTGTGGCTCTGTTTTTTTCAGTTAATGCTTGTTAGAATTTAGTGCTTGTTAGAATTCCTGCATAGCCAGTGATAAGTGGGGGTAGTTCACTTCATTGATATTCGGTTTCTGCCTTATATAGGTGGTACATTTTGGATTATGTTCTGCTTAATCTCTGAGCTTTGGCCAGCTAAGACCTACATGCAATCAACTGGACGTGTAAATAAATTTAAGTAAATCTTTATCTGCACTTTTTTCAAATAATACAGCATTTAAATTGATTTATTTGTGTTGCATTGAATACTATCTAGCTGGAAGTTGTGGCTCTGTTTTTTCAGTTAGTTCCCAACCCACCCTCCCTGCTTTTGTTTTGGTGTTAATTTTGGTGGCTTTGAAACTGCCCGGCCTCTTGTAAATTTGCATTTGGATACTCCTCCTGGGCTCATCTCATTTGCTCACTGGAAAAAAAATTGCACTTTATTCAACTGATTTTACTGTATTTGTGTTTCTTCCTACTTTATTACTTTATTTTGCTTTTGTGTCATCTTAAAAGTACTCAGTTGTATTTATTACTGTTTGGTGTAACTATCATTCTAAGCCTTTTGGTTTAAGCTCTTGGGATTAAGACCAATTGTTTTACATTAAGAAGGTTTGTGGTCTGCACTGTTTTGGCAGGACAGGTAGCTTACATCCTTCTAAGTTGGGAACTGCTGATTTGAAGGCTCAATGTCTGTTATTCTAAAAGTGTATTAGTTCTGGTTTAAGCACTTGGCTTATAGTGCCTGCATATTTGAACTGTTTCTTACTAAAATTGGTGTGCCTTGTTTGATGGAGCATAGACTAGATCCAGGCCTGCTGAATCTAGCTTTGTTTGTATAACTTGAGCACTAATCCAGGCCTTTTTTTTTTTTTGGAGAAGGTTCCCTGGACCCCAGTGGCAGGAGTGTGCAGTTAGAATTTGCCTGATTGAAGACTACAGGAACAGGGCTCAGTTTTGAGATTTTTTTACTGTTTAATTGGATAATTTGTTTAAAAGCCTTTTCTGATTGCTTGTAGTCATATAAAGCTGTTTTAAGTGTATTTTTTACTGCTTGTAGTGTTTTAAGTATATTTTGTACTGTTTTTGCCTTATCTTTAAAAAAATGTTTCCTACCTTTCTAAGCTAGTGCAGTCCAGTTTTCAGGCTAGTGCTGAATTCAGGGCTGTGTTACAATTTTCTGAGTTGCCCATACCTTACTTGGATAGAAGGAGCTTTCTCTGTTCACCTGTGAGAGAGGGAGCTTTGAGCAGCCATCTGTCCCTGGAGGAGGGGTTCCAGCGAGAAGTTAGTAGTTTATAGGCCATTTTGGGCTAATTTCTCTCTCTTTCATTTCCCTTCTGTAAAACCCGCATTTGCACGGTTTTGCACGTCTGGGCAGCACTGGTTTGCTAGGGCTAAATTTATCCCGTTTCCACCAAGTCTCCTTTTCAGATTTTCCCTTGAAAGTAGTCTAACTCTCAACCTAAGCACTTAAAAACATCCTACAGTCCAGCATTTGCTCAGACCTGATAGCAAGCACTAATATACCCCGACACTTGATTGCCCAGCAGGGCAAGGCTCATTATTCACCCCTCACCAACCAAGCGACTAAGCAGCTCACCCTTCTATTCAGGCATGATTAAAGGACAATTTCAGGTATACTCTCCAGTCCAGCTGATGAACCTGGGTATCCTGTGGCAGTGTTACAACTGCCTCATGTACACAGACAGTCCTCTCCTCCTACCACAAAACATTAACATATGCGAGAGATGCAATTATATAGCTAAACTGGAGACTAAGTTCTCTCCACCCAAGACTGGAGCAGGCAGTTGTGAGGAGAAAGATGTTCATCGTGTTTCACTAGTGCAGTCATTACAATTGGGGTTATCCTGCTGGCAGGCTACCCGCAGTCAGCCTGAATTCCAAAGTCCTGGTCCGGCGTCTGTTGCTGTCGCCTCCTCCCTGACGTCAGTGCGGCAGGGGTATAAAAGATGCAGCCGACACCATTTTCTTCAGTCTTTCTTGCCGCACGGTGCCTGAAGCAAAAGCAGTTTGCAAGTGCCAGTCGGCCGACTCCTGAGATTTTCAAGTTTGAATTTCAGATCCGAAGTCTTCATTAAAGCTAAGTACCCCATTGGAGAAACTTTTTTCTTGCTCCAGACCGATGTCAGAAAAACTTAATAATTGTATTTCTTGTGGGAAGCAAATACCTCATAAGGATTTTCATTCTTAATGTATTCCTTGCCTACTGCGGTGGTGGTGCTGTGGTAGCGTTGTCGCCTCACAGTAAGACACTGTCTGGTTCGATTCTCAGCTAGAGCGTCTTCTGCATGGAGACATGCTTGAATGGGCGTACCTTCGTTGAAGGCTGTGCAGCAGAGCTGGCAACTCGGTACATAAAAATCAGCTGCCAATCATTAGCGGACCGGAGTTCCGCTGTGGCAACCCCTAACCGGGAAAAGCCGAAAGACACAACAACTGTATTCCTTGCCTAGGCCCTGACCACAACGTTGCTAGTTGTCAGTTTTGTGCTAGATTTAACCAACGCACTATTAAGCGTTGGTACGATTTTGCATTTCATTATTTTGGCAGAAGATTTAATTATATAATGCTGTCGGAACAGCCGACTACCGGAATTTATAAAAAGCGCAAAGAAAAGGACAGGCATCCGAGGTACAAAACCGATGAAGCTTCAGTTAAGCCAGTCGCCGGCTCTCAGTGAGGCGCTTTCGCAGCCCCTGAGGCCCGCTACCTCAGAGTCACAGGCTGCTTCCGACTCCCACGTGAAGCCGACTAGGCCGCTGGATACTCAAGGTATTGGACCCTCGGAAACTATTCCCTCAGATGGGTCCAGAGCCGCTGAGCAGGCATCGGCTTCTGAGGGTGTTTTCAGGCCTACACAGTTATATGTAAAAACAGCTTCAGCTTCAAAGGCAAAGACTATAGCACCTCTAAAGACAAAGAAACAAGTACAGCATTCACCAGTACAGACCTCCATGCCTAAAAAACAGATGCTTAAAATGGCCGAAGACCTAATTACTTTGATCAGGGGTTCCCATCCCCCTCCTGATAAGAGACCTAGGCAAGAGACAGAATATGAATCTTCAGATCAAGTTTCCATTTCCTCTGATTCCTCTTCTGAACAGGGATACTCTCTTCCTCCTTATGAGGATTCTGATGCTGAAGTATCTATCCCTTCAGCCTCTCCTCCTGAAGATTATTCCTTTGGGGAGACCCTGCATACTATGAGGGAGCATTTTCATTGGGAAAGCCAAGATTACTCAGAATCTAAGAAAAGGCTCAGAGATTTTCTTTTACTACCTCAGCACAGGCCTCTTGCTATTCCTTCTGTTCTAGACATTGTAGATGATGTATGTATAGAGTCCAGTCTCACTCCTGAATCTTTAACACCAGCTCCTGTTAAGCCAGACAGATACTACAGGGTTCCTGATTCACATAAATTTCTTTATAGAAACCCTGCTGCTGACCCTGAAATTATTTCTCAGTGTCCCAAAGGGATCAAGGCGTCCACTGCAAAAAAACCCCCTATTCCCTCTGATAGGGATTCAAGGGCTCTGGACAGATGGGGGGAAAAGATTTATACTTCTGCTACTTTAGCTGTAAGGGCCTTAAATTGTCAATTTCATATGCTTAAATATCAACAATATCTTATGTCACTACTAAAACAGAAAATGTTGACAAATTCAGAATGTGCAGAAAACAAAGAAATGCAGGATTTATTGCATGCAGCTGAACAAGTGGGAAAGCATACTTTGCAATGTTGTTTTGATTCTCTGGAGGTCTCTTGCAGGGCCGCTGTTATGGGTTCTGTCATTAGGAGGCTTGCTTGGTTAAAGGAACAGAATCTGCCTGATCATGTTAAAGCAAAATTATTAGATGCTCCATTACAGCATGATACCTTGTTTGGTGTTAAAGCAGAAGAGGTGTTGAAGAAAATGGAGGACAAAGCTAAATCTATGCAAACAGTCAAGGATTTCTTACAGGTACAACCTCCCAGATTTAGCAGGAACTGGGCCTGCAAAGAATTGGTCCTTTCCAGTGTCAGACAGGCAACAAAGAGGCAGATACAGATGGCCCAGAGGCAGATCCCAGCCCCAGGGCTCATACAGGTCTAAACAATGGGGTGCTTCTACCTCCAAAAATGGAGAAGATAAATCACAGCCATACAGGAAACAGTCTCAATGAATTTCCCCTGCCAGCACCGAGCACCTATCTTTTGGCAGCCCCTTTAGGGGGAAAACTAGCACTTTTTTTTCACAAAATTGGCACATGATTACCCAGGTTAAATGGGTCCTGAATATAGTTCCTCAAGACTACAGGTTCCATTTTTACACCCTGCCAAGGGCAAACGGCATGCCAGATCTGCCACTCAATCAATGGGCAGAGGCTCAAAAACAAATTTCAGCCCTCATGGACATGAGGGCCATTCAGCGAGTGCCACAGCAAGAGCAGGGACTAGGATTTTACTCAAGACTCTTCTTGGTGCCCAGAAAGGACAATGCATGGAGACCAATACTGGACCTGTCTATTCTAAACACATTTCTAGATATTCCGAAATTCAAAATGTTGACTTGCAGCAGCTTCTTCCCATGCTGGGCAAGAAGGCATGGCTTGTGACTTTAGACATAAAAGAGGCATACCTGCATGTCCCAATCAGACTTTCATGCAGAACATACCTCAGATTCATAGCTGGCTTAATGCACTACTAATTCTCTGCACTGCCCTTTGGCTTATCTACTGCACCCAGGGTCTTCACAAAATGCCTGGCACCAGTAATTGCATTTTGCAGACAAAGAGGAATACAAATTTAGCCATACTTGGACAATTGCCTTATTCAAACAGGGAACAAAGACATTCTGTTACAGCATCTGGATTTTGTAAAAAGATTACTAACATGCCTAGGGTACACAGTAAACGAAAAGAAATCAAAACTAGTACCCTCACAAGAGATAATATTCCTGGGTGCAAGCTTAAATACAACTGCCCAGATGGCTTATCTCATGCCAGACAAAGACAACTGACTATGTATTTCAAAATGTTGGCAACAAAGACCCAGTTATCTGCAAGAAAAATTCTGCAGGCCTTGGGCTTCATGGCATCCTGCATACTGCTAATTCCATATGCAAGACTGCATATGAGGAAACTACAATGGTATCTAAAACGTGTTTGGACTCAACATTGCCACAGCCTGTAAACAATAAATGTTAAGTTGTCAATCTCACCTTCATTCTTGCTGGATGGGTTTGGAGCCGAACCTCGGCTCCGACTCGGCCTATACTAAAGCTCAAGAGCTAATTTTACCAGCTCGAGGCAATATATATTATCCCATGATGCTAGGCGGTAACTACCCAGATCTTATTTGCCGCTTACGCTAGCGAGGTTGCTCTTTTTACCGGCTCAGGTTAGTGACTGTTTTTTCTCACAAAAATCTAGTATTTCCTTAGTTTTATTTTCCCCTAGTATACCTTTTAGTCCTTTATAGGCTATTTTCTGTTAAATTTTAAGTTTAGTCTCTGATTTTTATCCCTTATCCCTGTCATACTCCCTCTCCCTAGGTTAGGCCTTAGGCCCTTCCATTTTATTTTAATTCCCTCACAGGGATTCTTTGCTGTTTGTGTGTTCCCCGGTATCCCTGTATCCCTATTTGTTAGGGTGTGTGTGTGTTTTTTGTTCTTCTAACTGTGGTTTTCCTTTCGACTCCTCAATGTCGTAGGAGACAAAGGTCTCAGGGTTCAAGAAGTGTGACTCGTGCTGTCAGAAGATGTCTCTGACAGATGGTCACACTTCTTGTGTTTATTGCCTGGGACCCCTGCACCTGCAGGACTCTTGCTCAGTGTGCCATGCTTTTAGCCCTAGAGTCCTGCAGGAGCACAGGAATAAATTGATATTAAGGGGCTTGTTAAAGCCCGAAGGTTCCCCGGCTAAGTCTGTGTCGGGGAAGCCTTCGAAACCACCTAAACCGTCGGCTCCGAGTTCTAAGCCCTCGGATGGTGGATCATCACCTGCGACATTATCGGTTCCAGCTGGAGCCGATACCTCAGTATCGCAGCTACCTGCATTAGCTCCAGCCGGAGCCGATACCTCTAAGACTCTGTCTTCAAAGTCGGCTCCGGCTGGAGCCGATGTGTCTACGGCTCCATTGGCTCCATTAACCCTGATGCCCTCCACGAAAGAGGTCCAGATCTCCATCACTGGAGTCCATACATTCGGCTCCGAAGTCACCGTTACTCTCGGAGCGGAGCCATCGGAGACATTCCTCTTGGTCGTCCAGACTTTCCGATCATGACCTTGAGAGAGTGGTAAGTAGACTATCAAAGTCTCAGGCACTGGCCCAAATGCTTCATAGCCCGTCTCATCAGACAAGCGGCTACATCCATACAACAGACTATTCCTCCTTCGACTCTACCCCAGTGTTCGGAGCCGGAGCTCCTCGGAGCCGTGACTGTTTTGACGTCAGTGCCGATACCTCCCCCTTCGGCTCCGTCGTCTGCTCCGATCTCGTCCATGGTGGAGGGATCCGGGCGCTTGGACTCTCTCGCCCGGCTCGAGTGGCATCGGACCCTTGTCCGACCCCATTCTCCCTCTCGGAGCGTCGGCGTTGGTGAGTTCGGCCCCGACATCGGCTTCAGAGCCATCCTTGTCAGTGCCGCTGGGGTTCCTAGCTCTTCGGAGCGGGAGCTCTCTAGCCTGCCTGACAGGGGTGCCTTCGAGGTCATGAGGAGCATACTGGCCCCAGTGCCTGCTCTACGGTTAGCTCCATCAGCTCCTCCCACAGTAGTGCCTGCTGATGTCTCTTCCTACTCTCTCGCCCCCGGCCATCGAGACCCAACGCCTCAGGTTTCCCCATTGGGAATATCCTCCTCTTCCGAGGTTTCCTCTGATCTCGTCAGGTGAACCCCCACGTAAGAGGACATGTAAGAGGTAACATGTGGACTCCCCCGAGTCCGTCACATCTGATACCGACTTGGATGAGTCGGAAGGATCCCCAAGGTCCCCCTCTGAGGATGTCTCCTTCTCTGACATCCTTGAAATCCTTAAACAGAGGGGGAACTGGTCTTCCCTTAATCCTTCCGAGGACGAGTTGGTTTACCTGGAGGCTTTTGGTTCTCGACCCTCTACATCCTGGGTGTCTCTGCCCTTCGACCCCCTTATGGATGTGGTGGCATGGAAGGCGTGGACGGCCCCTGACTCGTTGGAACCCACCCCACGGAGGCCTTCTAAATTTATAACAGCCCCTTCTGATAAACAATTTTTATCCAAAGGTGTCCCAGTTGATGCCATGGTGGCGGCGGCACCCACTAAGAAGGAACTGGCTGATCCTTCAGTACCTATCCATCTGCCTAACAAGGAATCCAGGACAATGGATAGGTATGGCAAGCGGATGTTCTCGTCAGCGACCTTTGCCATGCGGTTGCTGAACTACTTATGCCACTTCACCCGTCTTCAAAGAGACATTCTTAAAGAAATGGGTGAGGTCCTACAGGATCCATCAGCTGCTGGGTCTCAGGGAAAAATTAACTCACAGCTAGGAACCCTGAATTCTATAGTCAACTCCTCCATGCAGCTTATTTCATATGCAGCCGCTGGAGCGAGTAGGGCCGCAGGCACAGGTGTGGCTTTGAGGCGTCACACCTGGATGCAGCTTTGTAACTTCGCAGACCCCTTCAATGGAGCCGAGTAGGGCGCAGGCACAGGTGTCACCTGGATGCAGCTTTGTAACTGCAGACCCCTTCAAGGCGTCTTTCACTAACTCCCCCTTTGATGGTTCAGCGTTGTTTGGACCTCAAGTGAAAGATACTTTGACCAGATGCGAACAAGATGGCAAGACTCTTTCTGCCGTAGGAGTCTGTTTTTCTATCCCATCTAGACCATATCCTAAGGGTCAAAAGGGTGGAAAAATTTGGTTCCGTAAATCACAAGGAGTCATGCCTGACGCAAGAGGTCAGTTCACCTCTAGAGGCAGGGGGGGAACAACAACAACAGACGCCGCCCAAGAGCAGAGGGGGTCCGCAGAACCAGGGTAGCAGAGAAACCCTCTCTGACAAACCCTTCCAGCATCCCTGAGGTGTCCACCTTCGGAGGCAGTCGGGGGAAGATTAGCACTGTATGCAGAAGCCTGGCTCTCCCACACTCAAGACAAATGGGTGCAGTCGATCATATCCGAGGGTTACAAAATCCCCTTTATCCAAACCCCAATGATTCAAATGGGGTCTCTTCCAGACAATTCCACCCAGTCTAAGGGAACAAGCAGCACTAGAAATAGCAAAGCTGCTAAAAAAGAGAGCCATCCAGCCAGTCCCAGCAGACCAGCTAGGTCTTCTCAAAGTTCTTTTTGGTACCAAAAAAAACAGGGGACTGGAGACCAATATTGGATCTCAGCAATCTAAACAAGTTTGTAAAAAGAACAAGGTTCCGGATGGTCACGCTACAGTCCATTTTACCCCTTCTGGGCAAGGACAATTGGATGTGCTCAGTAGACCTTCATGATGCGTACTATCACATCAAAATACACAGGCGCTCCAGAAGGTTTCTCCGCTTCAGGCTGGGAGCCAGTCACTACCAGTTCAGAGCCCTGCCCTTTGGTCTCACTACAGCCCCCTGAGTGTTCACCAAATGTATGGCAGTGGTTACGGCTCACCTGAGACGTCAAGGATTCCAGGTGTTTCCATATCTAGATGACTGGCTTCTCACTGTCACCACCAGGCGTCAACTTCTTTTAGCCAGAGACTACACCATCCACATTTGCAAAGAGCTAGGTATCTCTCTAAATTTCAAAAAGTCTGCCTTGTCGCCTTGTCAGTCTATTACCTTCATAGGCGCCACCTTGTATACCGTTCAGCTCTCAGCAAAGTTAACGGAGCAGAGGGTCTTAGATATTCAAAGTCATGTTCATGTCCTTCTTCAGAACAACAAAGTTCAGGCCAGGTATGTTCTGAAGGTGTTAGGTCTCATGGCAGCAGCCATCACGCTCCTTCCCCTTGCTCGCTTTTACATCCGGCTTCTTCAGTGGATGCTTTTCTCCCAGTGGTCCTTCCAACAGGTCCCTATGACACACAAGATCCTAATAACTCTATCTTGCAGAAACATCTGTCTTGGTGGATGGTCTCCCCTCAGGTCCATCAAGGCAGACCTTTTACCCCCGGGTCGCCACAGTCACAATGGACGCCTCCTGATTGGGTGGGTGGGCATTTTCAGGACAGGACAGTCCATGGCACATGGCAACCCTTCGAATGCCACTTGCACATAAATGTCCTGGAGATGAGAGCGGTGCTTTTGACGTAAGAAGACATGCATAAAACAGAAGCTCTACAGCAGATAATGCAATTAACAAAGATGAGAGAAAGGAAAAAAACTGGAGACCTATTCTTGCTGGGCAAGGAGTGTTGGCTGGTAACTCTAGATCTCATTTCTTGCAGGATCAGAGCACTATCAATTCTCAGCATTGGGAATCCAAATTTATCCATAAAAGCAAGCTGACAACAGCAAGCACTGGGATAAAATCAAGGCTGATTCCATCCCAAACAAGGACATTCTTGGACACAGTAAAACAAATGGCATTAGCTAACAGCAAGAAAAGTTCTGCAGGCCTTGGGCTTCATGGCATCATGCATAATCTTGGTTCCACATGCCAGACTGCATATAATTTATGGTCCCAACACAGGCACAGCCTAGAAACAGAAATTCCACTAATTCCATGCCTAAAACAGGAGTTCCTATGGTGGGCTCAAGCATGCCATTCAAACCCAGGCTTCAAATATCAAGCAAGCCAAACCATCACAACAGGGGGCTCACATGCTGGACAAATGCAGGATTGTGGGCGCAGGACCAACTTCACCTGCACATCAACCTAAAAGAAATGCTGGCAGTAAAACTGGCAATCAAAATTCAGACCATTTCTCAAAGAAGGCCATTTGATGATAAGGACAGACAACACCACAGTCATGTGGTACATCAACAAACAGGGAGGCACTCATTCATACCCCTATGCAGAATGACTTTGGACCTTTGGAACCTGGCACTCAGCTACAACATCCAGTTACAGGCAATGTTTGTAAGGAGAACACTCTAGCAGACATGTTAAGCAGAACCACCTCGGATGCTCACGAATGGATGCTACACCGGACATCTTCAAGACCAAAATGGGGAATGCCACAGATAGATCTATTCCCCTCTCAACCACCAGCTCAAAAATTCTGCACAAGGACATTCCATCCAGTGGATTCTCCTTCAGCTGGAAAGGCCTGACAGCATATGCATTCCCACCTCTTCCCATGATACACAAGGTATTACTAGGATAAGCCTGTTACCTGCAAACTCGCCAAGACAACACTGGTACCCATTGCTGAGGAGCATGTCTCGGGACAAAATGTGGTCAATACCCTGATGCCTTTGATGTTAACTCAGAACAACTACAGCATCATGCATCCAAACCTAAAAACGTTGCAGCTGACTGCATGGCACATCACATAGCAGCAACTATTCCAGATCTCTCCCAAAGGGTTAAAGACATTATCCTTGAAGCCGCAGACCTTCAACAAGAAGGAACTATGCAGGAAATGGAAAAGGTTTGTCATTTGGAGTGCTGAAAGAATATAGATATGGCTAACATTCTGGAGTACTTGGCAGAGCTTCTACATACAGGCCTGTCCTATTCCTCCATCAAGATACATGCATCAGCTATTTCAGCAGAATACAGCTTTGATCCACCTGTCTTCTCACATCCTCTACTCAGGCAGTTCCTCAGAGGGATCAAGAATGTAAAACCTCCTAGGAAACCACCACTGCCAGCTTGGGATTTGAACTTTGTGCTAGAAAAGTTTGAACCAGCAGCAACAGCAGACCTACAGCATCTTTCATGGAAAACTGCTTTCCTACTGGCAATAACCTCAGCAAGGAGGGTTTCTGAACTTCAGGCCCTAATGGCAGTACAACCCTTCCTAATCTTCCACCAAGACAGAGTGTCCATGAGGACTAATCCTACATTTATGCCTAAGGTGGTATCCAGAGTGTCCCTAAACCAGGCAATCCACCTACCTACCTTCTTCCCAACCCACAAAACAGAGGGAAAGAATGCTGCATACCTTGGATGTACAGACAGCTACGCTACTACCTGGACAGAACAAAAAGTAACAGAAAAACTGACCAGCTTTTGTAGCCTATGCAACAGGAAGGGAAGGAAAAGCAATTTCCAAACAGACAATCTCCAAATGGATAGGAAATTGCATACGATTCTGTTACTCCTTCCATGGAAAACCAATTCCACAGAACATACGACCTCATTCTACAAGAGCAACAGCCACTGGCAACCAAGGACATTATTGAGGCGGCTACTTGGACCTCCGTGCATACATTTGCCAAGCATTATAATTTACCACTGTATTCCAGATCCCGAGCAGGGTTTGCCACTGCTGTACTGCAAGGGATCCTAACCACACCATAATCTATTCTTCCTCCTCCCTAGTTGGCTATGGTATTCTTATGACTGCAGATGCATCCATGAAGGACATAGTACAGTTTTGTACCTACCATAAATGTAGATGTCCGAACTGGATAGCATCTGCAGTCAGGATCCCTCCCTCCTTCCCTCTGTGGTACTCCTAGGGTATTTACCCTCCTAATAGCTAGCTGGGGGGGAGTCTCTTATGGTGTATTTGTTTGTATATATGTACATACATGCTTATTTTTGGTTTGCCTTCTATCCTTTGGGAAACATTGGCATTTTACCCAAAATTCAACTGGCATCTGGGGCAAGAAACACTGAAGAAAATGGCGTCGGCTGATGCCTTTATACCAGCAGAGATGGACTTTGGAATCCGGCCGACCGAAGGGCTGCCTGACGACAGGACAACCCAGTTGTTATGACTGCAGATGCTATCCAGTTCGGACATCTACATTTATGGTAGGTACAAAACTGTACTTTGCAAGCCCTTCAAGACTCTCTTCCCCTGGGAACGATTGCAGTTCAGACGGACAATATGTCCGTAGTATGGTATATCAACAAGCAGGGCGGAACCAGGTCATATCCTGTGTCGAAGCACTCAGACTCTGGCAATGGGCGATCTCTTCTCAGCGGTTTCTGATAGCAACGCACATCCCCGGGAAGTCCAACGTCATAGCGGACAGACTGAGCAGAGCTGTTCTCATGCCTCATGAGTGGTCTCTCAAGCAATCGGTGATGGACAAAATTTTTCGGAAGTGGGGGTTTCCTTGCTGCGATCTTTTTGCAACACCACAAAACAGCAAGTGCCTCGACTTCTTCACACTCTTCCCCCTTCCAGGCCATCCCCCCAGAGACGCTCTCGTCCACGATTGGCCTCGGGGACTTCTTTACACCTTTCCCCCCTTTCCGTTAATCACACAAACAATTCAGAAAGCTACTGCCTTGAGGGCCAAGATGATCCTCATTGCCCCTTATTGGCCTCGACAGATATGGTTCCCTTTCCTGCATCGCTACCTTTTGGAGCAGCCTTGACATCTGGATCCAATGCCAGATCTTCTGACCCATCAATCAGGGCAGCTGCACCAATCCCTCCAATCTCTCAACCTCACAGCTTGGTTGTTCCACTTCCGTCCCTAGCCAGGCTTCCAATGATTCCACCAGAAGGATCTATGCTAGTAAATGGCAACGTTTTTCCTTTTGGGCAAAGGCTAGGAACATAGATCCCTTCACTGCTCCAATACACTCGGTCTTGGATTTCCTAGCCGAAATCTTTCACTCAGGATCTTCTTCCTCCACAGTGAAAGTTCAACTAGCAGCCATCTCTTTCACATAGGCTTGTCGGACTCCAACATCATGTCCCATAAGCTTTGCAAGGCATTCCTCAGAGGTATCTTTTTACTTAGGCCTCCGTTCAAAGACCCCCCCACCACAGTGGGATTTAAACTTAGTTTTAGCATCCTTGATTCTCCCTCCCTTCGAACCTGCGGCCACCTGTTCCTTGAAGTTACTTTCCTGGAAGACACTATTCCTAGTCACCATTACGTCAGCTAGGAGAGTATCTGAACTTCATGCCCTCTGTATTCGCCCTCCTTATTTACTGTTCCACAAAGACAGGGTTTCTCTAAGAAGTAACCCGTCTTTTTTATCCAAGGTGGCTTTTCAGACAAATTTAAATCAATCTATTGATCTTCCAGTTCTCTTTCCTAATTATTCAAACAGGGCAGAGCAAAAACTACATTGTCTGGACATTCATCGTCAGCTCCGCTTCTATCTGGACAGAACTAAACAATTCAGAAAATCTGATCAACTTTTTGTATCTTATGCTAAGAGTAAAAAGGGTCTTACGGTATCTAAAGTAACCCTGTCTAGGTGGCTGTCTTCTGTGATTACCTGTATTTATCAACTCAGAGGTAAAGAATTGCCTTCTAGGCCAAGAGCCCATTCAACCAGAGCATTGGCTACATCTACAGCCTTTCAAGCTAGATTACCAATAGACACTGTCTGTGCGGCAGCTACATGGGCCTCTCCTCATACTTTCGTTACACATTACAAATTGGACATGGCCTCCATAAACAGGGCACATTTTGGTTCCACCGTTCTCAAGAGTCTGTTCCAATGAGCCACCCAGGATAAAGGTGCTAGGGACGTGGTCCCATCCAGCAAGAATGAAGGCGAGATTGACAACTTAACATTGAGAAGTTATGTACCTACCATAACGTTCCATGTTAGTTGTCTTCTCTCGCCTTCTTTCTTGCGTCCCGCCCACCATCCCCCTAGCCTGGACAGACCGAGAGGTTCTTCCCCTTCTTACAGAGGACCTTTATCTTGCATTATTCCTAGCTCAGACAGTTGGTCCTGGGCTAGATGCAGCTTCAGGTAGTGATATTTTGGGAGTTGTTCCTTCTCCTCCTCCACCTCAGTGGGGAGACTGAATTGGCTATGGTTTCTTAGCTACCAAACGAGATCTGGGTAGTTACCGCCTAGCATCATGGGATATAGGGTTGCCTCAAGCCAGTAAAGTTAGCTCTCGAGATTTAGTATAGGCCGAGTCGGAGCCGAGGTTCAGCTCCGAACCCATCCAGCAAGAAAGAAGGCGAGAGAAGACAACTAACATGGAACGTTATGGTAGGTACATAACTTCTCATTACCCTCATTCCCTGCCTGCAGCAGGAGTTTCGATGGTGGACAGAGGCCTGTCACCACAACAAGGGACAGCCTTTCACTCTACCCACAGCCAGGCAGACATTAACAACAGATGCATTATATTATGCCTGGGGGGCCCATATGGCAGGAAGATGTATTCAGGGCACATGGTCCGCAAGCCAAATGCATCTACATGTCAATCAAATAGAGATGCTAGCTGTTCAAAATGCCCTGACAGCCTTCAAGGATCTACTTCATCCAGGACAACTGGTGATAAAGACGGACGATACTACAGTCATGTGGTACATCAACAAGCAGGGAGGCAGACATTCCTACCCCCTCTGATGACAAGCCATGACTTTGTGGGACACAACATTGACTTACCAAGTACATCTGCAAGCACAATACCTGCCAGGAAGGATAAATTCTCTGGCAGTCGAACTAAGCAGAAACTTAATGGATCCCCACGAGTGGAAATTGGATCCACAAGTCTTCAACATGATAACAAGGAAATGGGGATGCCTGGACATAGACCTCTTTGCTTCGCCTCACAACTGCCAACTACAGAAATTCTGCACAAGGACTTATCACAAGCTAGAATGGAAAATGGACGCCCTATCTTTCAGCTGGAAAAACTTAACAGTATATGCCTTTCCCCCCACTGCCTGTCCTCCCCAAGGTACTCCTAAAGGTCAGACAAGAGAAGCCAAAAGTTATACTGATTGCCCCAGACTGGCCCCGCCAGTACTGGTACCCAATCCTAATGAGCTTGTCTCAATGCCCAGCCTCGACATTGCCTCAAATTCCTCACTTATTGACTCAACAAAACAGTCAGATCCTGCACAGCCAACTCGGGACCTTAAACCTGGCAGCATGGCGGATGATGTAACCATGCAAAACACGCCTTGGTCTAAAGCAGTGATGGATGTTATTCTGGAGGCCAGGAGGCCTAGCACCAGAAAATCTTATGCAGAGAAATGGAAGAGATTCTGGGCTTGGAACCAGGCACAAGGAATTGACACAATTGTACCAAATATTCCTCAGATTTTACAATACTTAACTGAGATGCTGGACAAAGGCCTATCCTTTTCCTCTGTTAAGATTCATGCCTCTGCCATTTCAGCTGACTACAATACAGAACCACCTCTATTCTCTCATCCATTACTAAGGCAGTACCTCAGAGGGGCCAAAAACATAACACACCGAAGGAGAGCACCAATACCTGCATGGGACCTAAATTATGTCTTGGAAAAACTCACACTGCCTCCTTTTGAACCAGCCTCTACAGCTGATATAAAATTCTTATCTTGGAAAACAGCTTTGCTCCTAGCAATAACCTCTGCAAGATGAGTCTCAGAGTTACAGGCACTCATGGCTGTGGAACCCTTTATCATTTTCCATTAGGACAGGGTTTCTCTGAGGACAAACCCAACATTTATGCCTAAGGTAGTGTCCAGTGTGGCCCTGAATCAAACAATTAATTTGCCTACCTTTTATCCAAACCCACAGAATAAGGGTGAGAGACTTCTGCATTCTTTGGACATTCACAGGCAGCTATGTTTCTACTTGGACAGAACCAAAGCTTTCAGAAAAACTGAACAGCTTCTAGTGGCATATGCTGCAGGATCACAAGGAAAGGCTATCTCAAAGCAGACTATTTCAAAATGGATAGGCCACTGCATTCGTTTCTGCTATTCACAGTATGGCAAATCAGTGCCTAAGGGCATTAGGCCACATTCAACCAGAGCAGCAGCCCCTTCAGCAGCCTTCCTCAGGAGTACCAACCAAAGACATCCTAGAGGCTGAAACTTGGAGTTCAGTGCACACTTTTACAAAGCACTGTCACTTACCTCTCTACTCTAAATCT
Organism: Protopterus annectens; assembly: GCF_019279795.1. Classification (NCBI taxonomy): domain Eukaryota; kingdom Metazoa; phylum Chordata; order Ceratodontiformes; family Protopteridae; genus Protopterus; species Protopterus annectens. The sequence continues at coordinate 444,740,505 of NC_056726.1, forward strand.
AGAGCAGGCTTTGCCACTGCAGTTCTGCAGGGCCTCATTGCCTCTCCTAATCTTATTTAGCCCCAGCTGCCCAACCATAGCTTTGCGATTCAACCCAATTGTAATGACTGCAACAGTGAAACTTGAACATAGTACAGTTGTGTACCTACCATAAATGTAGATGTTCAAGTGTATTCACTGTTGCAGTCCAGGTTACCCACCCACCATCCCCCTTTTCTTTGCTGGGTCTAATCTGTACTTCTCTATTCTATACAACCTATGTGGTGTATTTGCTTTTAGATGAAGGTAGAGTTTTACTTTACTGCATACATGTTTATTGGCATAAATTAGCCTATCCTTTTGGGGGCACCTGACATCTGGGGCAAGAAAAACTGAAGAAAATGACGTCCGCTGCATCTTTTATACCCCTGCCGCACTGACGTCAGGGAGGAGGCGACAGCAACCAACGCCGGACCAGGACTTTGGAATTCAGGCCGACTGCGGGTAGCCTGCCAGCAGGATAACCCCAATTGTAATGACTGCAACAGTGAATACACTCGAACATCCACATTTATGGTAAGTACACAACTGTACTTTAACACTTGCACCACACCTCCAGCCTCACATAGACATTCTAAACCAGCACTGGCAAAAAATGCACATAAATACACAAAATCATACTCAGAAGCTCTAAATAAAAACCTGCAAAAGCATCAGAGACCTCCAAAGCAGACACCCAAAAAACCTGCACCTCCCGTCACAAACCAGACAACACATAAAACACAAAATCGGTGTTCCACACAATCACAGCCCTTAAGGCGAAATAACGTACCTAACACACTAGTAATAGGCGACTTTATAGTCAGGCACACTGACGTCCTAGGCTGGACAAGGAGATGGTTACTGTTAGCTGCCTGTCAGAAGCCAGAATCCACCACATAACACAAGCACTCAGGTCACTCCAGAACAAGTACAAATATGACTCTGTCATTGTTCATGTTGGTGTGAATGACCCGAGACATACCTCCCTGGGCTACATGAAAAGAGACATGGAAGACATCTTTGATCATGTAGCCCAGGCAGGTATGACCCTGATCCTGAGTAGCATCCTGCCCTCACCAAGAATGATACGGCAGTATAAAGAAAAAATGATCAGTTTCAACAATTGGCTAAGCTTCTGGAGTCATTCAAAGGGGATCCAGTGTCTGTCAGCCTGGGACAGCATACTCGACAAGCCTCGTTGCTTCGCAAGAGACGGCTTCCACCTGTCACCCCTAGGCTTTCAAATACTGGCCAAGGCTCTTGCTGCCCCCATAGTGCCTTTTTTAGGCAAGGCTCAAAAGTTAAACCCACCTCTGTAAACAGCACAAATAAAAAAATGAGGGTTATGCTACTCAACGCCAGGAGTTTAAATCTCAAAATGCACCCACTCGAAACACTGCTCAGTATGGAGAACGTTGACATCTGTGCAGTAACTGAAACCTGGTTCAAGGCTCCACAGAGCACCCCAGCACTATCGGGCTACACCTCATACCACACATTTCGGCCACAGAATATGGACCGAAACACAAAAGGGGGGGGGGGTGTATCCATATTCATCAAGGATACCTACACCTCCAGGTTAGTGGCGCAGCATGATACCTCCGAGATCGTCCATGTGCAACTAACATCAGGCAAATCTGCAATGCAAATTGTGGCCTGCTACAGACTACCCTCCATGACCCAGGACCACCATTCCGCCTTTCTGGAGACACTGGAAAACATGAAGGTCCTACCGAACACCCTGATATTAGGCAATTTCAATTATCCTACCGTTAACTGGGAAAACTATTCAAGTACAAACTCCCAGGTCCAGCGCTTCCTGGAATTTATCAACTCAAATGCCCTGGATCAGCTGGTAAACTCCCCTACCAGAGGTGAAAACATATTGGACCTGGTCGTCACCAACAAGGGCGACAGGTGTTCCACACCGGAGGTCAACCTGTCACTGGTTAGATCAGACCATAAACTAGTCACTCTGGATGTCCACACCACACCACCACCTCCAACCAAGGAAACCACAGTGAAATACTTTTCTGTAGCAAACTTCATCTTACTTAAGACAGAGGTGGTAAGTTTCACAGCCCCCATGCTAAAGGATAACAGTGTCCAAGATGCAGAAACTTTTACAAATGCACTCTATGAGCACCTACAAGGATGCATGGATCGTGCCATCTCTAGCAAAACCAAGACTCACTCCCCTAAGAGAAGGAAACCAGTCTGGTGGACCCCTGCCATAAACAGGCTATACAATAGAAGGAGGAAACTAGTTCAGAAAAAAAGCAAATCCCAAGAAGGAAAGACATCCCTGATCAGTATCAGTAAGAAACTAAGGTCCCTCATAAAATCCTCCAAGGCTAACTTCGAAAGAAAACTAGCCAAGGATTCGAAAGATGATCACAAAGCCTTCTTTAGCTATGTCAAGAATTTAAGTGGCAACTCGCAGATATGCTCTGAGCTAGTGCAAAATAGCACAAAGTATACTGAACCCACTAATATTGCCAACATCCTGCAGACAGATTCAGTGCAAACTTCACCCCCTCTCACCCCCAAAAGGGCCCACAACAATACCGGAAAAGTGTCGTGTCCCAGAAATCACAGACGCACAGGTGAAAGCAGCCCTTCCAAAAGCCAAAAGCACAGCGTCAATGGGGCCAGATGGTGTCCCAGGCTGCATCTTGCACGAACTACAGAACGAACTAGCCCTCTACCTAAACACAATGTTCATCCTCAGCATCTCCACAGGCTGCGCCCCCATAGAATGGCGCACAGCAACGGTTATTCCGCTCCACAAAGGAGGGGCCACAACTGACCCTGGTAACTATCGCCCCATAAGCCTGACTAGCCTGGTCTGCAAGGCTGTGGAGCGCATCATCATGGAACTCACTAACAAAGACATTGGGAACCTCCAAACACTTGACCTGACCCAGTTCGGCTTTGTTAAGGGCAGATCATGCCTACTAAACCTGGTTGACTTATTCGAGAAAGTCACCAAGGCCATAGATGAGGGGAAGGTAGTTCACACAGCCTACCTTGACCTCGCCAAGGCTTTTGACACCATTCCCCACTCGGGAATTATAGAAAAACTCACCAGCCTGAACATAAACCCCTATGTCACAAGATGGGTTGCCAACTGGCTTACAGACAGAACTCACACAGTAAGAATAGTGGGCTCCAGGTCCGACTCTAAACCAGTCACAAGTGGTGTCCCACAAGGCTCGGTCCTGGGACCCCTACTGTTCGGCATATACTTCTCAGATGTTTAGGCAAACACAGGAGGACTATGGCTAACCAAGTTCGCCGATGACTGCAAACTGGGAGCCATAATTGACTCTCCGGCTGACACGGACATTCTCCAAAAGGGACTTACTGAGATGGACACCTGGTGTCAAAGTCATGGTCTCAAGCTAAATGCCAAAAAATGCAGTCATCCCGTTTGGGAAAAACAAAACAACCATGAATTACCACATAGGTGGCAGCCCCCTTAATACAGAAGAGATAATAAGAGATCTGGGGACCCAGGTAGATAGTAATCTCTCCTTTGACAATCATATTGCCAAAGTAGTTAGGAAGTCCTTCTATGTAGCGCATCTAATTATTAAAGGGTTCGCATCTAGAAATAAAGAGGTTATAGTGCCCCTCTACTCATCACTCATCAGACCCATCATAGAGTATAATGCCTCATTTGGTACCTCACAAGACACTTCCAAAAGCTGGAAAGACCACAAAAGTACCTCACCAAGAGGATTACTGGCCTCAAACATATGTCCTATGCAGCCCGACTGGAAAAACCCTAGCTGTACTCAGTGGCTTATCGCTTACTCAGAGGTGATCTCTGCATGACTTACAAAGCCATGTCCAACTCAGAATTGATGGAAATGTTCCACCTAAAGAAATCCAAGTCACTGTGAGTCACTCGCTCTAGTGAGCTAAACCTCGCCACAACCATAAATAGAACATGCTGGAGGGATAGATTCCTGTCACAGAGACTCCCCATGGTTTGGAACAAAATTCCTAACTACATTAGACAGGGACCCTCACTAACACTCTTCAAGAGAAACCTTGACGAGTGGATGGGTAACAGAAAATACACCCCTGGGATCACTTCATTGGCTCTTCTTGACAGAGGCTCAGTTAATTAATCAATGGGGCTGCGAAAGCTGACACACTCTGGCTAAGTTTACAAATGCCCTCGGGCAGATAGCCTAGTACCTACCTATGAACCTGTGAAACCTATATCAGTGTTGACGTGGTGAGATTTTGTGAAAACCGGGTCCACCTCGCGAAGGTATTCACCAAGACTTGAGGATGAATTCAGTTTCAGCACTACTACTCTCCTTTGCTTTACTTTTTTAATTTCTCCACGTCTTTTGGGTTTCTAATACCATGACTGGAATGGACCCCATTCATAAGTCAAAGTACGATTAAAATTCATAAAATTAGCATTGTTTCAATCTTTAATGTCAGCCAGTAGTGCTCTACACAACACTCGCAATGTGTTCAGTAATGACTCCTGTATGGCTGTTGTAATTCTGCTTCAGGATCTGCATCTAGAATCCCACTGTCTCCTTATTTCTGGAATTTTCCCCCTGCTTTATCACCATCCATTTTCACTTTGAATTAAAGTTTTCTGCTTGTTTCGCATATATAAACCTTAACTGTATAAGTCTAAAATATCCTTTCAAATCAAGTAATCCTAAAGCACAGTATTCTGTTGGAAAGATCAACTTATCCATTTAGTTCTTGCCCTCTCCCCTCACAGATATAGTCCTTCAACTCTTTATTAATTGTTGTCCATACCTTCTCCTCTGGTTAATAAAAATTTGCCTGACCTGTGTATAAAACTAAAGGGACTAAAAACATTTTCACCGTTTGTATCTTGCTATGTTTATCCATAAACAAGAGCTTCCAGTTTCTCAGTTTTTGTATTATCTTGTTTAGTCTTTTCCCACATATCCTTAGCTGCCATAAGAGAACCCTTTCTAATCCATACTTCTGAGTATTTAATTTCATGTCCCCATAAATATGTGTATTGCTGAACCAGTTCATGTTTGGATACATAGTTTACAGCTATAGGTTTTGTTTTATTTTCATTAATTTTATATCCTGAAAAGGCTTGAAACTATCTCAAAATGTTCTGCTACACTGTGATTTTCTTTTCTGATTATATCAAGTACTAAATATTGTCTGCAAATAAAGCGAGTTTTTCTTAATTACCCTAACAGTTATGTCTTTGGCTTCTTGAGTGCCTTATTTTCTTTGCCTGTGCCTCTAAATGTAAATAAATGGGAAAGACGACACCCCTGCTTGGTTCCTGTACTGAGACATAACTTGTCAGAGCATAACCCTCCCACTTTAATGTTTGGCTCTGATCCCTCATATCCTCCTAATTAACCTTATTGTATCAGGCAATGCAAATGCTTCCATTGCCCTACTTATAAAAGATCGGCTAACTCTGTTGAGTGCTCTCTCTGCATTAAGACCCGCCAATAACAGCAGTATTTTCTTATATTCTGCTTCTCTCTTTATCATCATTGTTCTGTTAATGTTATGAAATGTTAGCCTCCCTTCCACAAAGTCACAGTGATCCATACCTATCACTTTTGGTAGTATACCTTTCCTATTCTTTTAGCTATTAACAGACATATACACTTTGTAATCATGGTTTAAAATTGAAATGGACCTATACAAAGCTAGATCTGATGGGTCTTTGCCATCTTTAGGTTTTACAGCCAACACAATTTTCTTCAGGTATGTTGGTGCTTCCCCTCCTAATATTGTTAAACAAAACCTATCAAATCCTTATCACTTTCATCTGTTCCTGGAGAGTTTCCTGCAGATTGATTATAAGGCACCATTTTAACTGTTAATTGTTGAGCCTCATCTGCCTCTAACATTATCATACTTAGGTCTTCCATAAATATATTTATTTGTGCTGTTCCTTGATTTCCACATTTCTCTGCTTTATACAAATTTTCATAGCATTTTCAAAATATCTCTAATACCACTACAGGATCTCTGGTTATTTTTCTTGTTTTAGGCATCCTCAGTTTGGCAATTACCCTTTTTACGTCTGTTGCCTACTTCATTGTACTAAAAGGTTTTGTAATCTGCAGTTATCAAAAAACAATTGCTTAACAGCAGTCTTTCTAAATTCATGCATATTATCCAGATGCATCCTTATTTTCCCTCTATAGTTCTGCAGTTGCCTCTTCTTCTTCTGCGAGATTCCCGTTACTCTATAATACTTTAACTTTTGTCAGCCCTTCTAAATAATTCCTGTTACTTCTTAACCATATTGATTTTTCTTTTATTTCTACCCTAATTTTAAACTCCATTTTCATTTTATCCCACTCACTAACTTTATTGTCTGAAGATATTTTTTTTAATTTCCACTGTCCATTCCTTAAATTCCTGTTTTTAGTAGGTATGTTGGAAAGTGCCATTCCCTCATTTTTACTTCATTATCCTGCATCTTCATTGTGCTATTATTGGTGCATGATCTTTTAGTTATTGGATATGTATCAAAGCTTTCAGTTAAATGCACATGCTCCATTAAAATGTAATTTATGTCTAGTCTAGACCAATTATTGTTTTGGGGAATAATATGTAAATTCTGTGAGCCCCTACTAGTAAAGTCACATCTTCCATACCAAATATTTTCATAAATTTCTTCAGAAATATACCATCTTTTGTTATATTTTCTCATCTAGGTCCCCTAGATACATCCTCACTGTTGCAAATCAAGTTCCAGTCCCCAGCTCTAAGCAATATTTCCTGTTGAAAGCTGATTATTTATCCCAGATTTTCTTGATCTCAGCAATAGCAGTTTTAGGTTGACTATAAATACATGCCAGTTTTTCCTTACTACCACAACTCTACCATTATTTTTCCCCCTATTTTGTCACTATTGGAGGTCCTCTAGGAATCTGTATAATTACTTCACTTTTACTTTGTCCTTGATACTTTGCTGAATATCCATCCTGAAATCCTTTCTTTATAAAATTAACATACTTGCTTCTTTCCAAATGTGTCTCCTGTAGTTTCGCTATTTGCACTGTGCATGTCTAAATCTAATTCAGTACTCTTACCTTTTATTTATTTATTTTTATTTTACATTTGTTTACCGGGAGTGTCCATCTGGGCCATAATCCCATTTTCTGTGTACAGAAAAGAGGTAACATGACAGGAATACATTTATGACTACATAGGACAGTAATACAAAAAAAAAAAAAAACAATTGATGCATCAAAGTGCAGTTACATTTGCAAAATACGTAGGCCAACAAGAGGATCATAAGAAATTACTAGGCTAATGGCCTAAGGGCTCTTATAAGCCTAGCCAAATTTAGCTTGTTACCAATGTGATTGCAGATCAGATAGGTGCAGTGTCATTTAACAGTTAGATTTACTAATTTTTAAAGCTATGCAATGAACAGAGTTATGGATAGAGTTTATGGAGTTAGAAGAATTTGTTTGGTAGGTTGCTACTAGTCATTTGTAAGGAAAGGCAGCAGAGGACTGCAAGGAATGATTTGAACTTGAATTCTAGGTATAGAGGAGATTGAAACAGTTTGGATTGCACAATAAGAAGATAGGCAGTCAAAGATTCTTGCATGGTTTTAATGACAGATGTAGTCAAGAGTTTGGAGCCATGCTGGGAAGGTAAGGACAGGGGGAGTATACTGTTAACCAGGGGAAGTTCAGGAGCAGAGCTAGTTTTTGCTGAGGTGGTCTCTGAGGAGTAGTTTAAATTTGTTTGTATTGGTGGTGTTCAGAATTTGTTGGGGATGGTGTTCTAGATTTTGTGAGTATAGAGATTCTTCTGAGGTATTGTTGGCTTTTGAGACTTAACAGTTTCTCAGAGGATCTTAATGCTTGGGTCTTGCTATAGAGCTGTACTAGCTTGTGAAGTTATGGGCAGTTATAAGGTTGAAATATAATGGAGTGAGCCAGAGTTAGTTGGCTAATGTTGAGAAGGTTAAATAGTTCGATCCAATTATGTTCCCGTAGATCTGTGCAGTGGTGAGATCTATTGGGAAGATTAGTGGCAAATCTGGCTATTTTAGTATAGCAGGCCTCCTGTTTGGTTAAGCCAGATTTTCTAAGGTTTGTGAGGATGGCCGTATAGTAGAGTAGATTGGAGATGTGACCTGGCTATGGACTGTCTGGTAAAACTGGTAAGAAATGGTTTCACTCTGTAGAGAGACCCTAGTTTGATATGGACTATTTTAATGTTTACTGCTAGGTGTTTTTGATGTTTGAGTGAGACGTCAGTTGTTACGCCAAGTAGTTTTGTGTGCTATATTGGTTCTGTTCTGGTTTTGTCAGAAGAGTAGATGAGAAAGGAGGGCTGGTTACCTTGCAGTATGCTTTTTGTAAAGATGATTATTTTTATTTTGTTTGGGTTAAATTTTAGTTGGTGTTCTAAGAGAGATTTTTTGACTTCGAGAAAGGACCTTGGTGTTGTTTCATGGAGTGTTGAGAGTGTAGGGGCTGAAGAGATGAGAGAGCTGTTATCTGCATATTGGATGATGGTGGCTTTGCTAGTGGCAGTGCATAGTTTATTTGTAAATAGAAGAGGAGTGGTCTGAGAACTGACCCTTGGGGTACACCAACAGAGACGGGTAGTAGAGGAGAGAGTGAGTTTAGCCACTTGACAGCTTGCTGGCAATCTGTTAAGTAACTATAGACCCAGGTTAAGGCTGGATGGGATAGATTTAGGAGTACCATCTCACTTAGTTTTTGGCGGGATGCTGTGTCAAAAGCTTTTGACATATCCAGAAAAAATAGAGGAGACTAATTGACCATCATTTCTAATTTGGTTGATGGTATTAGTAAAGTTGACTAGTGTTGTTGTGGTGCTGTGCTTTGGTCAGAAGCCATGTTGGGAGTTGGGGGGTTGTTGGTCAGTAGGCAATCTAGGAGTTGTTTGTGAATGCATTTTTCAAGGATATTTATTATTGAAGAGAGGTTGACAATTGGTCTGTAGTTGGTTAAGTCTGTAGATGGGCCACCTGTGTGCAGGGGAATGATATCTGATATTTTCCAGAGTTTGCAGCTGCAAGAGATGTTGGGTTTGGCTTATTTAGAAGTTGTTTAATGGTACTTATTTGTATAGGTTTGAAGGCAAATGAGTTAGGACTTGTATAAGTTTTTGTGGGAATTGTTAGTGGATAATTATCATTTTTTTACCAGAGCTAGTACAGAGTTAATAAAGTGAGTATTAAACTGAAATGCTATACTGTCAGAGAAAGTAGAAGTGGTAGGAGATGTGGTTGCAGTTTGTCCTGGGTTTAAAAGTTGCGTTCTTTCTGGGTGTTGTTTTGGTATTTTTGTTGTAATGTGGTATAGTAAGTTTTTTCTCATTTTTATATGCTTTTTAGTTAGTTTTTTATATGTGAAACGTGAGCAGGGATGTTTGGGACTTAGTTGATTGGTATTTGTACCAGGCACTGTCTGTTTATTTGAGGAATTGCTTTGTCCTTTTCAGAGCCATGGCAGTTGTTTTGATTCAATATGAATCTTCCTAAGTGGGGCTAGGAAGTCTAATATGTCAAGAAATGTTTGATTGAAGTATTGCACTGCTGAGTCTAAGGGAGATGTTTTAGAGGGAACCAGTTGCATTTTTCTAGGAGGGATTTAAGAGTTTGATAGAGAAATTTATTTTGTTTCTGACATGCTTGTATGGGGTGTTTTTCGGAGTATTGATCCAGTGCCATAGAAGATAACTGGGTGAGTGGTCGCTTGGACTGTTTGGAAGACAGCCATTGTGTTTACAGAGGTTGGGCTTACTAGTTAAGGTCCAGTCGAGGATAGTTTGTCTACAGCTGTTTTTATCTACTCTGGTTGGGGAGAGTATAATCTGTGAGAAACCATAAAGTTAAATAGGTTGTCTGATGAGCAAGTGTACAAGTCTGGATTGAAATCTGCCATAATAATGGTTTCTTGATTGAATGTGGAAGCTGTCCAGCAAAGAAGGTTTTCAATTTTTGACTGTTTATTCCCAGGTGTGATGTATACATCAATGATGATTATGTTTTTGGGGGGTTTAGTTTAAGGCTGGAGATTAGTATTTCAATGTCAGAGGGTTCAGGGGCATGTAATGTAAGCAGGTTAGACTGAGGTAGTTTTTGTACATAATTGCAATTCCAAAACCTCATTTTAGTAAGCGGTCACATCTTAGTATATTATAGTCTTGTGATAGGATTTCAGTATCTGGATATGGCATTTTAGTCATGTTTGTGTTACTATGGCTAAATCTGGAGAGTATGGTACAAGGTTTGCCTAGGAGGTTAGAGCTATTGTTCTTCTGATGGGAGATGTTAAGAATAGGTGACTTGGTTAGTGAAGGAGGAGTTTGTTCTGACATTTGGGGGCCTGGGTTGAGATGTATAACTCCACTTAGTTTCAGTTGTATTAATTTATGCAGAAACAGTTGGGAGAATTTTGGGAGTAAACTAGTTATTTTGCGTAGTGGATGAATTGAACCTTGAGATGGAGTTTATCTGAAAGTGAATAGATCAGAGTAGGAGGTTTAAAGGTTTGAGGACATTACAGTATTATTTATGGTAGGATGGTGTGTAGTAGAAAAAGGACTTGGTGAGTGGATATGTGTTATTTTTTGGTTGTGGTAGGAGGTACTTTAGTAAGTAATGATGAGTAGGCAAAGGAAGCTGATGTTTGCAAATGGCTTGATGTGTAAAGTGTTGTTACAGTGAAGAGAAGGAAGTGTGTATGAATGGTAATATTTGGTAGAGGTGGAGTGAGAGAATTAATGTTAACAAGAGAGAGGGAGTGCTGTTGTGATTTGTCCTTATTGGCTTGTTGGTTTAGGGGTGGGGGTAGTGTTTAAACTATAAGTGTAGGCGCACTGGGGGTGGGTGGAATTTCGGGGTAGGGTAGGTGAGCAAAGCGGGTTGGACCTGATCCTTATCGCATTGGCAAAGAAAAAGAAAGCAGTCAAGCAAGCCTTGTGAGATTTCTTTGGCTTGTTGTAATAAGTTTTAATTTTGAGGGTTATTCTTCTAGGCATTGATCTTTCCTTTGGGGGGAACAGTAGTAGGAGAAGAGTGGGGGGACCGAGAGTTATCTTTTCTGTTAAAAATGTAAAGCTATGGTCAGTGTGTTATTTCATTCAGAAATACAGAAAAAGAAAACTGGAAAACTGATGCATTTAGACCACATAGGGGCAATTTAAAATATAGCAGTCAGGCTAAGAAACTGTAAATGAGTATTCACATACACATTGCTCATTGGTTGGACAGAGTAGTTTGTTGTGGTTTTCTTGTTGTTGTTTTCTTTTCACAGTGTGGCTGTAAATGTTCTTTTGCAGGGTGAGGAAACTTAGTTGTTAGTGCACAGATACTGGCTTATTATCTGTAGATAAAAGGGAGAAAAAATGTGATGAGTTATAAGAAAGACTACATCAGAAGTCTGAAATGTTAATAATATGGAGAGAAAGGTTGTTAAGGTGGAATAGAATATAGAGCAATGAGATAAGTACTGTAATATGGAGAACAAACAAAAGTCATAGAGCAGAAGTTCATTAGGTAGCTAAGAGTTAAATACAGTTCATGCAAACATCATGTTTTACATGTAGCTTACAGATGTAAATTCTATGTTCTTAACTTTAGTCATCAGAATGGTTTAAATGAGGTCCTTCTACATTCTAGGCTCTGTGTACATAGCAGTTTACATGTCTAACAAATACTAACAAGTAACTTATTGGAAAAATAGCTATTTCTTTAGTAGCTCATGAATCAATAGAACAACTGTACAGTCTGGTAGCTTTCAGGATTACTACGCAATCTATGTGTAGTGAATATAAGCGGTTTTACATAAACACCAGGATTAAAAAGCTTGTGATTATTAGCACAAAAACAACAGAATTAGGCACGAGCATCTGGCAGCCTGGTTTAAAGTGCTCATAGGTAGAACAGATGAAATAACAACACTAAAGCCGCTAGTATTTGGCTACCTTTTAACTAGTGGATATCACTCATACTTTATAACAACAGTGAAATAGCAATGAGAGAAAAGCCACTAGGGCTGAAGACCAGTGAAAAAAGTTTGCAGGAATGTTTATAGAATACAAACAACTATAAAAAAGTTAGAAAATTAATAGCAATAGTCACAGGTGTCTGGCAACTCATATGCAAATAGCTAAGGGCTCAAATTTATATACAGAGGAATAGGGGGTAACTGTTATATTGAGGAGAGTTTACAGTACCTGGAAATAGCTTAGAAATGTAGAACTATAAACAAATCAGTCCATATGCATCACTGGATTGTTTTCAAGGTTTATTAGTAAGGAGCAAGAGAAAAAGATGGAGCAGAAAGCCCACGTGGAGTTTTAAATCTCACAAAGCATTATGTTAAGTACTATGTGAACAATTAGCAATACATAGGAAGAACTCAACAATGGTAGCACATTTTTGATACAGTCCTAAGCAGTTCCCACAATTAGAATGCAGGTATTGGACCTGATCCCTGTTGCTTTGGGAAAGAAAAAGAAAACAGTCAAGCAAGCCTTAATGAAATTTCTTTGGCTTGTTGTAATAAGTTTTAATTTTGGAGTTATTCTTCTAGGCAGTGATCTTTCATTTGTGGGGATGGTCGTAGGAGAAGAGTGGGAGAGGGAGAGTTATCTTTTCCATTAAAAAGGTAAAGCTATGGTCAGTGTGCTATTTCTTTCAGAAATACAGGAAAAGAAATCTGGAAAACTGTTATCAGCTAGATTAAAAGAAATTTTAAATGGACAGCTGAGTGTAAAATAGGGAAGGAAGGAAGGAAGGACACTCCAGATTGGTCCGATGATGCGTTTAGACCTCCTAGGGGCAACTTATTTTATATAGCAGTCAGCCTAAGAAACAGAGTATTCACACATACATTGCTCATTGGTTAGACAGAGTAACTTGTTGTGGTTTTCTTTTCACAGTGTGGCTACAAATGTTCTCATGCAGGATGAGGAGACTTAATTGCTAGTGCAGAGGTACTGGCTTATTATATTGTAATAGCTTAGAAACGTAGAAATACGCACATTAAATCAGTCCATATGCATATGCATCACCAGATTGTTTTCGAGGTTCAGTTGTAGGAGGCAAGAGGAAAAGATCAGCTGCCTTTTAGTCTATGACTGTCAGATCATTATCTTCCAAAATAATATGGATAGAGTAGCCATTATGATAAGATGTTATTATTTTCAACTGTTATATATGAGACCTTTTTTAAATGTCTGTTTCCAGCTTTTGTGATGCATGCACTCTGTAATGTTTGGCAGGTTGATCTTTTATACAATTGTTTCTTGTCATCACTGTTTGAACCTATGTCACATTTTACAAGACTTTTTGTTTTAATGAAAACCCTCAAACAAAAAAAACAACTCAGCCCTAGAACACCCCTATAGCTTATTAACTTAAAACAAACACAAAACTATGTACATCTTCAAATAATGAAGTTTAACACTACTGGTAGGAACAGTTGTCCCAAATCAACAGCTGCACCAACAGGCATTACCAAACCTAACATTATTTTGTCCTTGCTAAGGTGCATGTTACAGCCTGTGCTCCTACTTACATTGATTGCTATCTGTTCTTGTGTTGTCCTTATTCCCACCCCAGATGTAACAAACAGCTGGTATGCTTTCAGAATACATTAACTTTTATTTAGCCTTAAGAAAAAGTGCACTGGCTATTTATAAGTAAAACCAAATTATACACCATTCTAGTAAATGCGCTGACGTATTTAGGTACCAGGAAAGCTGGTATCTCTTATGCGCTTCCAATAATTTCAAACTTTATTTTTTGCTAAGCTGCTTGCCCTCATACCTTTTAATTTTATGTTTCCCTCTTCACACCATACTCAGTACTCTTGAGATTTACTGGCTGCACATACAGTCAACTTGTCTTCATAGAAACCTAAGAACAGAATCTGCAGCTGCTGTCAGCTGCAGACTTCTCAACTCACACTGAACATTTATTTGCTAAAGAAAAACTTTTCATTACATTTGTAGTGTTCTTTTATTTGTAATGCCCATGTGCTTACACAAAAAAAAATATTAGATTAAGCCAAGGGCATTAATTCAGAAATTCACCTATGCAAAAGTAAGAGAAAACATTTCAACTCTAGATAACTTATAATCAGTGCATTTCTACACCCCTTTCCCCACCCCAGTAGCCCAGGATTATAGCATGTTAACTTGAACATGCTTCTGTCCTGCCTTTCTTCTTCTTTTACATTGTAATGTCTATATTTCTTAAAACTAAAAAGAAAAAAATACTTGTTTAGTATTTTTATTGTATACAGCATTCACTGAACAGGCTTTATTATATAACATGCAATTTATATCATGACATGTTTTACATAAATACTGTTAAGAACAAAAATGTTTACTTATAGTTGCTTTTTCTTTTTTTTTCTTTAGTATCCTTCCAAACCTTAATGACATAAAGTGGGATGTGTACCTTTCAGTTTCCCCAAAAGTTCAACAAAAATCAGCAAAAGTCCGATTTTTTCAGCCATGTTTTCTTGTAGAGCCATAGTTCACAAATATAATTGATGCTTTACAGTCACACATTTACTCATCAGTTTTATTATTGCCGCTGTTCTTTTGTTCATCTCTATCACCCAACCCCAGACTATGACTTAAGTTCGAGGTACTCCTCCTGATTCTTCTAGTCAATTCCTCTGCATTTTTGTCTCTCTCAAGAATTTTTCTGTGGAACACTGGAAAAAGGTTTCACTGGTAAATTCTCTCTGTGAGCTTTAATATCAGAAGAATGCAAAACAGAGTCGTTTTCTGTTTGATGGGTCACTTTTTTGTTTGGACAAACTTTTGTATTTTTCCTCCTTAGCTTGTTCTGCACCAGAAAATGACTTTAATCTTCAAGTAAAAAAATATTCTGAAGACAGTTGGATTACAGTAGCAGCTTGAATCTCATATTTGCCTCTCAACATTCTGCCTGGTGTACAATGAGTAATAATTTTCTGCAAATAATCTACTGTCTCCAGTTTTTAATATTTTGCCCTTCTGCCACATTTTTGTTAGGATCAACTCTTTCTGCTGGTGTGATTGAATGTTTACTAATAATTGCCTTGGCTGCTTTCTCATGGTCAGGTTTGGAGCATGCACATGGTGTGTTATTTCAGCTAAAAAATCATGCTGTGGAATACCAGTCCAATTGTTAATGTGTGTCTTTATAAACACACACCTTCAAATTTGGCATTATTGATGAATTAGTAGTAAATACACAGGGTGGTAATATGAAAGCTTTATCAAGTAAGAAAGAGATATTATGACAAATATTTACAGATGCAGCTAGGGAACCAGTGTTAAATGAATATATCACCATAAAACCTATCTTAGCTTTACAGTGATATGAAGGAGACAACTAAGTAAAAGAAGTATAATTCAATTGATATTATTATTTTCGCCTCAATTATTTGAGAATAAATAGAATTATAGTTCAGAATACATACATAGAGAGTAAAATATTTAGTGAATAAATAAATGGAGGGGCGAATTATTATTCACTATTTTCTATTCTGTAATAGGAGCTGTTCAATTATTATGCTGAATAAGAGGTCCTGACATCACTAGAATTAGAATAGTGTACATTGGCATATACATTTGCTATTATGCTTTCCTGATTGAGAGACTCTTATGTATATTATATTGCTATATATCTATAAGTTAGGAACCAACCGACCTCTGCTAGTGAATTATATTATTTTATATTATATTATTTTATATTACATTATTTTACATTAGATTGTATTTTATGTATAATTAATTTATTTTATCTTCAACTGTATATGAGTGAATATATCCATTTCTTCATTCAAAGTTACAAGATTATATATAACATATTTCAGCAATCATTTTGATGGTATATGAAGTTTGTAATGGGATGCATGAGACAATGATATCTGCATATTTTTGTAATACCACTTTAAAATTTTAAAAGGGACGATTTTGGTGCCAAAAAGTTATTAAATAATGGACAAAGTTTTTAGAACAGACATTCTGATGAAGTCCACCATAGTGTGGCTGAAAACGCTAAATGTCTTATTTTATTGTTTTAATAAAGGTCTATTAACCCTCCACCTCCTTCCCTTTCTTCCTGTGCTTCCTCTGCTAATACTCTTAAGTTCTTCACTATCAATGCCCAGAGCCTTAACAACAAAGGAGACCAAGTACAAGCATGGATTAACCACAACCAACCTGACATCTTAGCCATCTCCGAAACCTGGCTAAAACCCCATATTGCTGACTGAAATCTCACCTCCTGGCTACCATATCCTCAGAAGTGACCGATTAAATAAAAAAGGAGGATGCTCCGCTCTAATCTACTCTAACATTCTCTCCCTAATCCCTCTTCAAATCTCCACCCCTCATTTCAAAAACACAGAACTAACTGCAGGTCTCCTACGACTAAATAAACACAAGAATATCTGCATTATTTCCTTATATATCTCCCCTGGTGACAACATCTCTACCCTTGAAAATATTCTTCTCTTGGCCTCTACTGAAATAAAATATGAAACTTACATTCTAGCAGTGGCGGCTGGTGACTTCAAATCACAGGGGGGCTGCAGGAGACGCTGAATGGGCGGGGTCAAATGGAAGGGGTGGGGTCAACCATAAAGGGGAGGAGCTATGCACAAAACCACAAAAAAACTAACTTTAATTAAATACGCTGCCCTGGTGGCAAACCATCATTATGAAAGTCCAATCAAGACAAAAATAAGTGTAGAAGAATAAAAATATTTCAATGCATTGGCTGCATGACAGCTTACTTAATATCTAGATGGAAACAAAAAGGTTGTGAGGCATGAAAAAATAAATTACTTTTTAAATACATTACTGGAATGCCAGTCAAAATCAAGTATAAGAAAAACCAGAAGCACTCAACTCAAACCACTTCTCCTTGCACTGCAGTTCTAATTATAATATATTCAGCTTTATTAAAGTACCAAGCAACATGCTGAAAGTAGAAATCTATGTGATGCCCCCACTTGTAAAAATGTTTCTTATCCAAAAAGACCTGCTGCCTGACAACTTGTTTCATGGGGAAAACATGATAAAAGTAAAAATGAAAAGCAAACAAGAAACAAGCTCAAGATACATTGCTTAAAGGATTACTGTACAGGTTATGGACCACACATGATTGGCATTCTGTTTAGTTTACGGTAAAGCCTGTAGAGATGACTGGAAGTCTCCAACAAGTGTAATGAGCTTTTAAAATAATGGAATCCTGTCCTTTAATACCCAAGGCTTATACATTATCTAGTCAAGTATTCTCTGCATGGCAACAACAGAAAGGCTTTCAATGTTGGCAATTCTTTAACAGTATGCTTATTAAAGCTTACTTGCATCTTCACGATGTCAGACAAACACCTTATGGTCATTAAAGCATTGCTACTTAAACACAGAGCAACAGGCACTTTGAGTAATAAGCATAAATCAACAGTACAAAAATATGACAGAAACCAGACCATTCTGCAAAATCAGGACAGATGAAAAGCCACTGTAGTACTTATGCAGTGTGTCCTCCCCATCCAAGGTAGATACAACTACTCCTTGCCTTGCTTGGACACATCCAGAGTCACTACATGGGGAGTGGGGTGCAACAAGCATGTCACAATTTGAAATCTCTCTGGCTGACTGTGATGGCCCTGACACATTTGTCATACCTCTCAACTTCAAGAGCAGAAATCTGGACAAAGCCATACACAGAAGTGGGACAAAGGCACAACAATAAGGACAATTTTAAATATTGCTCTAATAAACTTAGAAAGATAATAGAATAGGTCTTGCTTTAGTATGAATTTTCTGAAGGGTATAAATCTGAAACTCAAATGTCTGTCATTTTCTAACTTCAGTCTTTAGTGATTTGTCACTATTTTGCCAAAACACAATTTTATGAAAAATGGACCAAAATGTGATGCAAAAATATAAAATAGACACACAATACAGCTTCTACCTGTCAAAGAAGGGACACTTTAATATTAGTACTGCTACATTGAGCAGCTGACAAAATAAAAGAATCTACATGCATTTCAAGTAATCTATAACTTTGATTATTACAGTTATTTCTTAATTGTAAACCCTCCATGTTTTCTTCCAAAATTGCTATTTTGCGGAGGGATTATTAGGGGGAAGAGCAACATTTTGAGCCAAAAATTGGGGACAGTTGAGAGGTTATTATGCCTAATTCTATAAAGCAATTTATTTGCATGTACCTCTCAACCTGTTAATGCAGTAAATCTGAACAAGGACAAATATATTGGGGCACATATAAACAGTACTAAAATTGCTCTTGTATAAATTGAGACAGTTGATAGAAGCGGCTCTTACTGATATGTAAAGTGTTGTTACAGTGAAGAGAAGGAAGTGTGTATGAATGGTAATATTTGGTAGAGCTGGAGTGAGAGAATTAATGTTAACAAGAGACAGGGAGTGCTGTTGTGATTTGTCCTTATTGGCTTGTTGGTTTAGGGTGGGGTAGTGTTTAAACTATAAGTGTAGCCGCACTGGGGGTGGATGGAATTTCGGGCTATGGTAGGTGAGCAAAGCGGGTTGGACCTGATCCTTATCGCATTGGCAAAGAAAAAGAAAGCAGTCAAGCAAGCCTTGTGAGATTTCTTTGGCTTGTTGTAATAAGTTTTAATTTTGAGGGTTATTCTTCTAGGCATTGATCTTTCCTTTGGGGGGAACAGTAGTAGGAGAAGAGTGGGGGGACCGAGAGTTATCTTTTCTGTTAAAAATGTAAAGCTATGGTCAGTGTGCTATTTCATTCAGAAATACAGAAAAAGAAAACTGGAAAACTGATGCATTTAGACCACATACGGGAAATTTAAAATATAGCAGTCAGGCTAAGAAACTGTAAATGAGTATTCACATACACATTGCTCATTGGTTGGACAGAGTAGTTTGTTGTGGTTTTCTTGTTGTTGTTTTCTTTTCACAGTGTGGCTGTAAATGTTCTTTTGCAGGGTGAGGAAACTTAGTTGTTAGTGCACAGATACTGGCTTATTATCTGTAGATAAAAGGGAGAAAAAATGTGATGAGTTTTAAGAAAGACTACATCAGAAGTCTGAAATGTTAATAATATGGAGAGAAAGGTTGTTAAGGTGGAATAGAATATAGAGCAATGAGATAAGTACTGTAATATGGGGAACAAACAAAAGTCATAGAGCAGAAGTTCATTAGGTAGCTAAGAATTAAATACAGTTCATGCAAACGTCACGTTTTACATGTAGCTTACAGATGTAAATTCTATGTTCTTAACTTTAGTCATCAGAATGGTTTAAATGAGGTCCTTCTACATTCTAGGCTCTGTGTACATAGCAGTTTACATGTCTAACAAATACTAACAAGTAACTTATTGGAAAAATAGCTATTTCTTTAGTAGCTCATGAATCAATAGAACAACTGTATAGTCTGGTAGCTTTCAGGATTACTACGCAATCTATGTGTAGTGAATATAAGCGGTTTTACATAAACACCAGGATTAAAAAGCTTGTGATTATTAGCACAAAAACAACAGAATTAGGCACGAGCATCTGGCAGCCTGGTTTAAAGTGCTCATAGGTAGAACAGATGAAATAACAACACTAAAGCCGCTAGTATTTGGCTACCTTTTAACTAGTGGATATCACTCATACTTTATAACAACAGTGAAATAGCAATGAGAGAAAAGCCACTAGGGCTGAAGACCAGTGTAAAAAGTTTGCAGGAATGTTTATAGAATACAAACAACTATAAAAAGTTAGAAAATTAATAGCAATAGTCACAGGTGTCTGGCAACTCATATGCAAATAGCTAAGGGCTCAAATTTATATACAGAGGAATAGGGGTTAACTGTTATATTGAGGAGAGTTTACAGTACCTGGAAATAGCTAAGAAATATAGAACTATAAACAAATCAGTCCATATGCATCACTGGATTGTTTTCAAGGTTTATTAGTAAGGAGCAAGAGAAATAGATGGAGCAGAAAGCCCACGTGGAGTTTTAAATCTCACAAAGCATTATGTTAAGTGCTATGTGAACAATTAGCAATACATAGGAAGAACTCAACAATGGTAGCACATTTTTGATACAGTCCTAAGCAGTTCCCACAATTAGAATGCAGGTATTGGACCTGATCCCTGTTGCTTTGGGAAAGAAAAAGAAAACAGTCAAGCAAGCCTTAATGAAATTTCTTTGGCTTGTTGTAATAAGTTTTAATTTTGGAGTTATTCTTCTAGGCAGTGATCTTTCATTTGTGGGGATGGTCGTAGGAGAAGAGTGGGAGAGGGAGAGTTATCTTTTCCATTAAAAAGGTAAAGCTATGGTCAGTGTGCTATTTCTTTCAGAAATACAGAAAAAGAAATCTGGAAAACTGTTAGCAGCTAGATTAAAAGAAATTTTAAATGGACAGCTGAGTGTAAAATAGGGAAGGAAGGAAGGAAGGACACTCCAGATTGGTCCGATGATGCGTTTAGACCTCCTAGGGGCAACTTATTTTATATAGCAGTCAGCCTAAGAAACAGAGTATTCACACATACATTGCTCATTGGTCAGACAGAGTAACTTGTTGTGGTTTTCTTTTCACAGTGTGGCTGCAAATGTTCTCATGCAGGATGAGGAGACTTAATTGCTAGTGCAGAGGTACTGGCTTATTATATTGTAATAGCTTAGAAACGTAGAAATACACACATTAAATCAGTCCATATGCATATGCATCACCAGATTGTTTTCGAGGTTCAGTTGTAGGAGGCAAGAGGAAAAGATCAGCTGCCTTTTAGTCTATGACTGTCAGATCATTATCTTCCAAAATAATATGGATAGAGTAGCCATTATGATAAGATGTTATTATTTTCAACTGTTACATATGAGACCTTTTTTAAATATCTGTTTCCAGCTTTTGTGATGCATGCACTCTGTAATGTTTGGCAGGTTGATCTTTTATACGATTGTTTCTTGTCATCACTGTTTGAACCTATGTCACATTTTACAAGACTTTTTGTTTTAATGAAAACCCTCAAACAAAAAAAACAACTCAGCCCTAGAACACCCCTATAGCTTATTAACTTAAAACAAACACAAAACTATGTACATCTTCAAATAATGAAGTTTAACACTACTGGTAGGAACAGTTGTCCCATATCAACAGCTGCACCAACAGGCATTACCAAACCTAACATTATTTTGTCCTTGCTAAGGTGCATGTTACAGCCTGTGCTCCTACTTACATTGATTGCTGTCTGTTCTTGTGTTGTCCTTATTCCCATCCCAGATGTAACAAACAGCTGGTATGCTTTCATAATACATTAACTTTTATTTAGCCTTAAGAAAAAGTGCACTGGCTATTTATAAGTAAAACCAAATTATACACCATTCTAGTAAATGCGCTGACGATTTAGGTACCAGGAAAGCTGGTATCTCTTATGCGCTCCAATAATTTCAAACTTTATTTTTGCTAAGCTGCTTGCCCTCATACCTTTTAATTTTATGTTTCCCTCTTCACACCATACTCGGTACTCTTGAGATTTACTGGCTGCACATATAGTCAACTTGTCTTCATAGAAACCTAAGAACAGAATCTGCAGCTGCTGTCAGCTGCAGACTTCTCAACTCACACTGAACATTTATTTGCTAAAGAAAAACTTTTCATTACATTTGTAGTGTTCTTTTATTTGTAATGCCCATTTGCTTACACAAAAAAAAATATTAGATTAAGCCAAGGGCATTAATTCAGAAATTCACCTATGCAAAAGTAAGAGAAAACATTTCAACTCTAGATAACTTATAATCAGTGCATTTCTACACCCCTTTCCCCACCCCAGTAGCCCAGGATTATAGCATGTTAACTTGAACATGCTTCTGTCCTGCCTTTCTTCTTCTTTTACATTGTAATGTCTATATTTCTTAAAACTAAAAAGAAAAAAATACTTGTTTAGTATTTTTATTGTATACAGCATTCACTGAACAGGCTTTATTATATAACATGCAATTTATATCATGACATGTTTTACATAAATACTGTTAAGAACAAAAATGTTTACTTATAGTTGCTTTTTCTTTTTTTTTTCTTTAGTATCCTTCCAAACCTTAATGACATAAAGTGGGATGTGTACCTTTCAGTTTCCCCAAAAGTTCAACAAAAATCAGCAAAAGTCCGATTTTTTCAGCCATGTTTTCTTGTAGAGCCATAGTTCACAAATATAATTGATGCTTTGCAGTCACACATTTATTCATCAGTTTTATTATTGCTGCTGTTCTTTTGTTCATCTCTATCACCCAACCCCAGACTACGACTTAAGTTCGAGGTACTCCTCCTGATTCTTCTAGTCAATTCCTCTGCATTTTTGTCTCTCTCAAGAATTTTCCTGTGGAACACTGGAAAAAGGTTTCACTGGTAAATTCTCTCTGTGAGCTTTAATATCAGAAGAATGCAAAACAGAGTAGTTTTCTGTTTGATGGGTCACTTTTTTGTTTGGACAAACTTTTATATTTTTCCTCCTTAGCTTGTTCTACACCAGAAAATGACTTTAATCTTCAAGTAAAAAAATATTCTGAAGACAGTTGGATTACAGTAGCAGCTTGAATCTCATATTTGCCTCTCAACATTCTGCCTGGTGTACAATGAGTAATAATTTTCTGCAAATACTCTACTGTCTCCAGTTTTTAATATTTTGCCCTTCTGCCACATTTTTGTTAGGATCAACTCTTTCTGCTGGTGTGATTGAATGTTTACTAATAATTGTCTTGGCTGCTTTCTCATGGTCAGGTTTGGAGCATGCACATGGTGTGTTCTTTCAGCTAACAAATCATGCTGTGGAATACCAGTCCAATTGTTAATTTGTGTCTTTATAAACACACACCTTCAAATTTGGCATTATTGATGAATTAGTAGTAAATACACAGGGTGGTAATATGAAAGCTTTATCAAGTAAGAAAGAGATATTATGACAAATATTTACAGATGCAGCTAGGGAACCAGTGTTAAATGAATATATCACCATAAAACCTATCTTAGCTTTAAAGTGATATGAAGGAGACAACTAAGTAAAAGAAGTATAATTCAATTGATATTATTATTTTCGCCTCAATTATTTGAGAATAAATAGAATTATAGTTCAGAATACATACATAGAGAGTATAATATTTAGTGAATAAATAAATGGAGGGGCGAATTATTATTCACTATTTTCTATTCTGTAATAGGAGCTGTTCAATTATTATGCTGAATAAGAGGTCCTGACATCACTAGAATTAGAATAGTGTACATTGGCATATACATTTGCTGTTATGCTTTCCTGATTGAGAGACTCTTATGTATATTATATTGCTATATATCTATAAGTTAGGAACCAACCGACCTCTGCTAGTGAATTATATTATTTTATATTATATTATTTTATATTACATTATTTTACATTAGATTGTATTTTATGTATAATTAATTTATTTTATCTTTAACTGTATATGAGTGAATATATCCATTTCTTCATTCAAAGTTACAAGATTATATATAACATATTTCAGCAATCATTTTGATGGTATATGAAGTTTGTAATGGGATGCATGAGACAATGATATCTGCATATTTTTGTAATACCACTTTAAAATTTTAAAAGGGCCGATTTTGGCGCCAAAAAGTTATTAAATAACGGACAAAGTTTTTAGAACAGACATTCTGATGAAGTCCACCATAGTGTGGATGAAAACGCTAAATGTCTATTTTATTGTTTTAATAAAGGTCTATTAACCCTCCACCTCCTTCCCTTTCTTCCTGTGCTTCCTCTGCTAATACTCTTAAGTTCTTCACTATCAATGCCCAGAGCCTTAACAACAAAGGACACCAAGTACAAGCATGGATTAACCACAACCAACCTGACATCTTAGCCATCTCCGAAACCTGGCTAAAACCTCATATTGCTGACTGAAATCTCACCTCCTGGCTACCATATCCTCAGAAGTGACCGATTAAATAAAAAAGGAGGATGCTCCGCTCTAATCTACTCTAACATTCTCTCCCTAATCCCTCTTCAAATCTCCACCCCTCATTTCAAAAACACAGAACTAACTGCAGGTCTCCTACGACTAAATAAACACAAGAATATCTGCATTATTTCCTTATATATCTCCCCTGGTGACAACATCTCTACCCTTGAAAATATTCTTCTCTGGGCCACTACTGAAATAAAATATGAAACTTACATTCTAGGAGATGTTAATATTGATTGGAATAAAATCAACACAACATCCCCATCCTTATCCATTAACCTCTACAACTTCACCCAACTTATCCATTCAACAACTCGTCCAAACAAAAATCATCCCCCAGGGTCCACCTTAGACTGGATACTAGTCTCCCATCCTAACAAAATAATTCACTCTGGCACTATCCCTGACACCTTTAGTGACCACCTGCCTGCTTTCATCCACCACTCTGCAAACTCCACTCATTATCAACGCCACTACATTCAAACTCGTAACTTTACCAACTTCAACCCTACAATTTTCTCAAATATGCTTGAACAAATTAACTGGCAAATCCTAAATACTCTGCCACTAGATAATGCTGTAGAACATTTTAACTCTGTCTTCCTAAATATTCTTAACTCCCTAGCCATACCCAAAATACAAACGAGTCAAAGTCAATTCTGCCCCTTGGCTGACTAAAGAAACAAAACAAATCATGCGCCACAGGGACAAATCCTGGAAGCTTTATCAGAAAAACAAAATGCCCTCCTCCTTGCTCCAATACACCCAACTCCGCAACCAAGTAAAAAAACTAATTATTTTGGACAAAAAAAAACTACTTTAATAAACTTCAGTCTAACAACAACAAGAACCCTAAACAATTCTGGAGCTCAGTTAACTCCCTTTTCCATCCAGGGTCCAGGAATAATCCCTGCCCTGACCCTACTTTAACTGATAAGGAGCTGAGCTCTCAATTCAACTCTTTCTTCACTGATACCATAGCTAAGCTAACCAAAACTTTCCCTAACAATAATCCTTCTAACACTCTTCTCTTAACATCCAACAACCACAATAACTGCCCTTTTAAATTCTAGCTGAAACCAGTTTCAACCATTTTTATAAAAAGACTCTTATCCAAACTAAAGCCTTGCTCTAATGCCCCTGACAACATACCCTCCTCCTTCCTCAAAAGTGCTGCCGAAGGTATAGCCCTCCCAATAAGCATCCTAATCAACAGATCCTTAAAAGAGTCTTATGTACCCAAACTTTGGCGTTCAGCCTACATTCTACCTCTCCACAAAGGTGGCACAAACACCACTATTTCCAACTTCCGTCCCATTGCCCTACTCTCTCCAGTATCTAAAATTCTAGAAAAATGTGTCCACCACCAACTTCTACCTTTCTTAATCCAAAATAACCTACTGACTTCCACCCAACACGGCTTCCGCCCCGGCCATAGCACCACAACTGCCTTACTATCCTTCCTTGAAACAATCAGTCAAGCCCGAGACTCCGGACTTTTATTTTCCACAGTACTGCTTGATCTCTCTAAAGCTTTTGACACCATATCCCATACACACCTTCTATTACATCTGGCTAACCTTAATCTCACCCCTTCTTCTCTCTCCTGGTTCTCCAGTTACCTATCCGACAGATCTCAAGCTGTCAGATGGAAGAACTCTACCTCCTCCTTCCTGCCAACACCTACTGGCGTTCCCCAGGGGTCTATTCTTGGACCCTTGCTCTTCAACATCTTTATTAATAACCTTCATATGGTCATCCCTAACACCACAGTTATCCAGTACGCCGATGACTCGACCTTAATCTGTGTTGCCTTTAACCTTCCTGAACTTCTGACTAAAACTCAACTAGCTTTTTCCACTACAGAGAACTGGATGCATCAAAACCATCTCTCTTAACTCTAACAAATCTAAAATTCTACTTTTCTCTCCTTCCAGGACTTTCACCTTTGACAAAAATGCTTTCAAAGTCCTAAGCCAAGCTAACACTGCTTTAGAAGTTGTCCGTTCAGCAAAACTTCTTGGTATAACCATAGATGAACAACTTAAATTCGATATCCACATACAACAAAACATAAAGAAAACCCACCAAAAGCTAGGTATGCTCTACAGGAATAACCACTTTCTCTCTAACTCCTCTAGGCTTACCTTGGCTATTACCTACCTTCTACCTTCTCTACTTTATGGAGCACCTCTTCTTTCCAATCTGTCTGCTTCCAACACCTCAAAACTTGAAATTTGTTATAATAAGATCTCCAAATTTGCTACCAATTCCAAAACCTCAACACACCACTGCCTTACTCTGCATTCCCTGAACTGGCTAGAGCTCTCCAACCACCTAGACTATCTCCAACTAACCACCGCTCACAAACTCATATTCTACCCAGATAAATGCCCAGCCTTAACTAATATCCTTCCACCATACATACCAAATCGTTCTCTGAGATCTGAAAACCAAAACCTAATCACCATCCACAAACCCAAACATTCTGCTGGACAGATTCTACTCTCCTTCTCTCTAGGCAAGAAATGGAACTCTCTCCCACCCTCGCTCAGGACTATACCCAACCCAAAATCCTTCAAGACCCAACTGTTCTCATACCTGTCATCTAAACAGAAATGTTCCTGCTTTCACCCTACTTAATACCTAGGGAATTCTTCTCCCCTCTTAGCTCTATACACCCTGCTCCTCTTTTCCTCCAAACTTTTCTGCTCCTCTTTTTCTCCAAACTTTTATTACTACTCTCCCATAATAGACTTAACTATCAATGTTCTGATTAAGTAAATTTCTCTCTAAACTCCAAGTTTGCAAATTTTGTAAATGTCACTTCTGTAAACAAAAAAAAAAAAAAGAGATGCACATTTACGCTATGTATAACCTGACTGCTTGAATTTTACGTTTAACAAACCTTAAGATTTTGTATTGCCTTACTGTATTGCTTTTGAAATTCTTAATTGTATGAAGTTTATGCCTGTACTTATCTTCAGTACTCTGTAAACCTATTGTATTGCACTGTTTTTTGGAGCGTTTCTCCCCGGGCCTCCACTGAAAATGGGCACTTCTTGGCCCAGTGGACTTCCCCGGTAATCAAACTGAAATAAATAAATAAATAAATAAATAAAGTACGTTTTTTACGGCTACATCGGCATTCATTTATAGTGCATCCTGACGTGGTTCCAGCTGTTATTTTTCTTTCGGGTGTTGTCTTTATAAAATTAATAGAGTCTGTTCCTTCCAGTTTCGCTGGTACTTCAGAAAATTTCTGTTTTTTGGGTGTTGGTTGTTTCTGTAAGTCTGTGATTTTTGAAACAGCTTATCTTGACCAGTCTCGTACTCGGTCAGTCTTTTTTTCATTTTGATCTCTAATTTTTGCAGTTTTATAAGTTCATCTAAATAGCTGTTGAAAGCTTCTTCCATTTTTCTCCAGCCTTTTGTTTGATTTTATATTCTCCTTCAGAGTTTCATTTATTTTAATCATCCGTGAGCATATTTGATTTATTTTTCCACTAAATTACTAGAAGGCATTCTTTTTACCAAAGCTGGAGCTTGCACTGCTTTTTGCTGAACAACTGCAGGATTCTTCCCAGTCTGTGTTTTCTCTTCAACTTTTCTAGTTGATTTTCTTACAAGCTGTCTGAGTTTCTTCTTTGCTGACATCCAGGCAGTGTGCTTACTAGCCAGTAACTGAATTTTACTAAAACTGATAGAGTTACTTGCTCTTAGAGTTACTAGCTCTTATTTCTCAACTTTTCCACTCTGGAAGGGTTGAAATTAAGCTTATGATCAATGTGCAGTCATCTGGGAAGTCACCACACTTACCTCTCTAAGCTCGATTAAAGTGTTTGGCTAATTTGTTTACCCAAACTCATATTTGATTTCGAGTGTGAGCTATATGGTTATCTCGTGTAAAAGCAGAGGGGCGGCAGTCATCCTTCAACTAAGATGTTCTTCGTGTTTCACTGTTGCAGTCATTACATTTGGATAATCTGCTGGCAGGTTGCCCTCAGTCGGCCTGATTAACAAAGTCTTGCATCCTGCGTCGGTTGCTGTCCCTTCTTACATGATGTCAGGTCATCAGGAGTATAAAACATGCAGCCAATGTCATTACCTCAGTCCTTCTTGCCATGCGGTGCCCGAAGCAGAAGCAATTCGCAAGTGCCAGTCGGCCAACTCCTGAAATTTTCATTTTCGAGTTTCAGAACTGAAGTCTTCGACTTAAAGCTAAGTACCCCGTTGGGGAAACTTTTTCTTGCTCCTTACCGATGTCAGTAAAAGTTAATAATTGCATTACTTGTGGGAAGCAAATACCTCATAAAGATTTTCATTTGTACTGTATTCCTTGCCTAGGCCCTGACCACAACGTACCTTGCTGTCGGTTTTGTGCTTTATTTAATCAGCGCACTATCTGTCGTCAGTACATTTTTGCCTCTAAATATTTCGGTTCTCGGTTTAATTACCCAGAAATGTCGTCGGTTAGCCATCCAACTACCGGAATACCGAAAAAACACAAAGAAAAAGACAGAGACAGGCTGTTGAGGTCCAAAACTGCCGATGACACCAGTTGCCAGTTCGCCGGTACTCAGTGAGGCGCTTTTGCAGCCCCTGATACCCGCTATTTCTGATTCGCAGGCCTCTACTGAGACCCATTCAGAGTCCGGTATGCAGCTAGATACTTCACCTATGGAACCCGCGGATGTCTCTACCTTGGATGGGTCCGGAGCCACTGTGCAGTCACCAGCTTCTGAGGGTGTATTCAGGCCTACAGACTTGCATATTAAACCGACTCCACCTTTGATACTAAGGCCTAAATCTCATTATATGTCTAAAAAACTGACGCCCAGGCCACATGTTCAGGCCCCTTTGCCTACAAAACAAATGACCAAAATGGCTGAAGATTTAATTACTCTAATCAGGAGTAGTCAACCTCCCCCCTTCTAAGAGGCCTAGTTCTGAGCTTGATTATGAATCTTCTGAACAGGACTCTGACTCTTCTAATGACCTGGATTTGTCCATACCTACTTATGAGGATTCCGATGCAGAGGATTCCAATCCCTCTGCTTCACCCCCTGAGGACTTTTCTTTTGGGAAAACTTTACATACTTTAAAGGAGCATTTCCACTGGGAAAGTCAGGAATTTTCTGAATCCAAAAAGAGACTTATGGATTTCTTTCTTCTTCCTCAGCGTAGGCCTTTGGCTATACCTCCTGTACTAGAAATTGTTGATGATGTGTTTTCGGAATCCAGTATGGCCCCTGATTCCCTGCCTCCGGCTCCTAGCAAACCAGACAGATACTACAGAGTTCCTGAGTCCCACAAGTTCCTTTTCAAAAATCCTGTTGCAGACCCAGAAACCATTTCTCAGGGGCCCAAGGGTATTAAGGCTTCTACTGCTAAAAATCCTACCCCTTCTGATAGAGACTCCAGGGCGATGGACAGATGGGGTAAAAAGGTTTATACTTCTGCAACCCTGGCAATCAGGGCTTTAAACTGTCAATTTCATTTGCTAAAATATCAACAACATATCATGGGACTGCTTAAACAGAAAATTATGTTGATTTCTGATTGTGTGGAAAATAAGGGTTTACAGGATTTATTGCATTCAGCTGAACAAGTTG
Source organism: Protopterus annectens (assembly GCF_019279795.1). Taxonomy (NCBI): domain Eukaryota; kingdom Metazoa; phylum Chordata; order Ceratodontiformes; family Protopteridae; genus Protopterus; species Protopterus annectens. The sequence goes on from NC_056726.1 coordinate 444,770,136, forward strand.
GAAAACATACTTTGCAATGTGGTTTTGATTCTTTAGAGGCCTCTTGCAGGGCTGCTGTTACTGGGTCTGTGCTTAGAAGGCATGCTTGGCTTAAGGAGCAATCTCTGCCTGATCATGTTAAAGCAAAATTGTTGGATTCTCCTTTGCATCAGGACCATTTGTTTGGCAGTAAGGCTGAAGAAGTTCTAAAAAAGATGGAAGATAAAGCTAAATCTATGCAAACTGTGAAAGATTTCTTACATGTGCAACCTCCAAGATTTAGTAGGCATTGGCCTACTAATAACTGGTCCTTTCCAGCTCCTTCCAGATCCACTCAAGCCAAACCCAGACTCACCAAAAGCACCAGGTTTCAGTCCCAAGGGGCTCTCAGACCTAAGCAATAGGGTGCTTCCACTTCCATATCTGGAAATAATAAGACACCACCCTATGGTAAACAGTCTCAATGACTTCCGTTTAAAATTACCAAGCACTTACCTCTCAGCCGCCCCTTTGGGGGGAAAAATTGCTCTTCATGCAAAAAACTGGCAACACGTAACCCAGGACAAATGGGTTTTAAATATAGTGTCCCAGGGATACAGATTTCATTTCCACATGTTGTCAACTCCAAATGGGTGGCCAGACCTGCTCTCAAATCATTGGGCAGAGGCTCAGAAACAAGTACTTTCCCTCTTAAACATGGGGGTTATTCAACCAGTACCAGAAGAGGAAAAGGGACAAGGTTTCTATTCCAGACTTTTCCTGGTATCCAGAAAAGACAAATCATGACGTCCAATTCTGGACCTGTCCACTTTAAACACCTTTTTGGACATTCCAAAATTCAAGATGTTGACTCTTCAGCAGTTACTTCCTATGCTAGGCAAGGATGCCTGGTTGGCAACTCTAGATTTAAAAGAAGCTTACCTGCATATCGTAATCAGTGAATCTTGCAGAAGATACCTACGCTTCAAAGCAGGCTACTTGCATTATCAGTTCTATGCACTGCCCTTTGGCTTGTCTACTGTACCCAGGGTATTCACAAAGTGCCTGACTCCAGTAATTGCATTTTGCTGGCAAAGAAATATATCCATACCTGGACGATTGTCTAATTCAGGCAGAAAACCAGGCCATACTTATACAACATCTGGCGTTTGTAAAAAAAGGTTTTAACTTGCTAGGGTACATCATAAACGAAAAGAAATCACAACTGGTATCCTCTCGAAAAATTACATTCCTAAGTGCAAGCTTGAAAACAACTGCCCACATGGCTTACCATATGCCAGAAAAGCAAATTCATTTGGTGACTTACTTCAAACAGGCGGTCACAGAAGCCCTGCTATCTGCAAGACAAATGCTGCAAGCCTTGGGGTTCATGGCCTCCTGCATTCTTCTAATTCCATATGCAAGACTGCATATGAGGAAACTTCAGTGGTACTTAAAAAGTTTATGGAGTCAACATTGTCACAGCCTGGAAACAATGATTCCTATCATACCTTGCCTACGCCCAGAGTTCCTATGGTGGGCAGAGGCCTGCTCCCAAAACAAGGGACTGTCATTCACACCACCCCCTGCCACCCAAACCCTAACTACAGGCACATCAGACTATGCATGGGGGGCTCATCTGGCAGGAAAGTGCATTCAGGGCAAATGGAGCCCAAATCAAATGCACCTACATATCAATCAAAAAGAAGTGCTAGCTGTACAGAATGTTCTGACAGCCTTCAAGGACTACCTTCATCCAGGCAACTAATGGTAAAGACAGCCAACACCACAGTTATGTGGTACACATTCCTACACCCTCTGCAGACTAGCCATGGCATTGTGGAACACAGCCTTGAGCTACCAAGTACAACTACAAGCTCAATTCCGGCCAGGAAAGCTGAATATTCTGGCAGACAATCTAAGCAGAAATCTCATGGACCCACACGAATGGAAACTGGAACCACGGATTTTCTACATGTTGGCAAGCAAATGGGGGAGCCCAGACATAGATCTGTTTGCCTCCCTCCAGAACTACCAGTTGGACAAGTTTTGCACAAGAACTCCTCACAAAAAAGCCTGGAAAGTGGATGCTCTGTCCTTCAGCTGGAAAAACCTATCAGTCTACATCTTTCCCCCTCTACCTCTGCTCTCCAAAGTTCTGCTAAAAGTCAAACAGGACAAACCAAAAATGATTTTGATTGCTCCAGACTGGCCACCCCAACACTGGTACCTGCTCCTGTGCAGTATGTCTCTAATATCCCCATGGCACCTGTCTCAGACACCTTCCTTACTGTCTCAGCAGGAGAACCAGATTCTGCACCCTCAGCTCCCTACATTGAACCTTGCAGGAAGCCTAACCGAAGCAGAAACGTTGGTTGATTATATGAACCATTCTTCTGAAGAGATTGACTACTTAGATGTCAATCTTAGCAAGGATAACAGTGTTGGGATGTACTTGTCGAAGGTATTTAGAAAACCCACCTATTGCAATTCTCTTCTTCACTTTACCAGTTTGCATCCCTTTAAACAGAAGAGAGCAATAATAAAAGGTCAATTGGTTAGAGCTGTCCGGATGTGTAATACAGCTCTTTCTTTCAATCAGGAATGTACCTTCCTTAGAAGTCAATTCAGTAATAGAGGTTATCCAGACACTTTGATAGACGAGACTATTGTAGAAATTGAGTATAAAAGGTCTATTGGTTTTTATAAACCTTTATTGAAAGAATTCAATGAGTTAACGACTTGTAATATAGGGTCGGCTGATAACTCTTACCTTGAAAGTGGACAGGGAATTCCGCTATCTGATTTGTCACAAATAGGCCAGTTGAGACAAAATAAAGGGATTTCTTCTACTAGTTTCATTACAACGTTTAGTAATGATTCTAGTAAAATATGTAATATTATATCTAAAAACTGGCAATTCATTAGGAATGACACTCTTCTTTTTGAAAGGTTGGGACCTTTTCCTAGAGTAGTTTTTAGGAAAGGCAAGAATTTGAAAGAACTTTTGCAAACCAAATCAAATACTAACCAATTTTATAGATGTAAAGGGTCCACAATATGTGGGGCCTGTAATTGGTGTAACTTTGTTAAAGTGGGTCTTTCCTTTCATATTAATGAAGTAAAATATGGGATTTACCATACAATTAACTGTGATACTAAATCAGTAGTCTATGTAGCGTTCTGTAATGATTGTCCTGCTTTCTACATTGGCAAGATATGAACATGTTTATGCCATCAGGACTAATAAACAGGACAACGCACTAGCTAAACATGTGCTTAATTTCCCAAACCATAAGTTCTCTTTCATGGGAATAGATCATCTTCCCATGAGTATTAGAGGAGGACCACTTTCCCTTTTGTTAGAATTATGCCAACTTGAATGGCAAATTAAGCTCAATGCCTTCCATACCCCTGGCTTAAATGATAATTGTAATATTTCAGTGGTTTTAAAAATGAGAAGTTATATTAAATAATACATTCATATATATTCTTATTTCATATTTAGTGAAACCTATGTATTTTTTGTATATTTCCTCTGGTAGGTTTAGGATTTGATAAGTGAGTACCTAACATTAATTTTAAACATGTTTTTATAATGTATATAAATATTGTGTATTTCTATTTTTATATTTTATATATATTTATTTTTATATATATATATTTAGTGTAATGTGGATTATTTCTGGATTTAAGAGACATGCGGATTATTTGATTATATATATTTTTTTTAGCGCTGTTACAGGAAGTGATGTCTGCTGACACACCCCCTTAAGAGTTTTTAAATGCTAAAGTTGGCGCTTTTTATTGTGTTTCTGAAGAAGCTGCTTTGTTTTGAGTGCAGCGAAAACGCTTTTTATTTTTGTTAATAAACCTGCGTTCAATAAGAATTTGAACTCGTTTTGCAACTTTTTGCTGCTGGTTGGTGATACTGTTGACTGCTCCCATCTGATACTCAGGATTCCGTCAGTTTGGTGTGTCGCTTTTTCTCTTAGCTTGGCTAATCACTTAAATTCACCCTTAACATCCCTCAGTAAACCTGTGATGGATGTCATCTTGGAGGCAAGAAGACCTAGTACTAGAAAATCTTATGCTGACAAATGGAAAAGATTCTGTGCTTGGAACCAGTCTCAAGGAATGAGCACAGCAGCGCCCAGTTTACCTCAGATTTTACAATATTTAACTGAGCTGCTTCACAAGGGCCTGTCTTTTTCCTCCATTAAAATCCATGCCTCAGCCATTTCAGCTCATTATAACACAGAACCTCCCCTCTTCTCTCATCCTGTGCTAAAGCAGTACCTCAGAGGGGCCAGAAACCTGAGACCACCCAGGAGAGCTCCAACTCCTGCCTGGGACCTTAACTTTGTATTGGAGAAACTCACTTTGCCTCCTTTCAAGCCAGCTGCTACTGCAGACTTAAAATTTCTTTCTTGGAAAACAGCCTTCCTACTGGCAGTTACTTCCGCTAGAATGATATCTGAGTTACAGGCCCTTATGGCAGTGGAGCATTTCATCATTTTTCCTGCAGACAGGGTGTCACTCAGGACCAATCCATCCTTCATGCCCAAAGTGGTATTCAGTGTGGCTCTTAATCAGTCCATTCATTTGCCAACTTTCTTTCCTAATCCACAGAACAAAGGGGAACGGATTTTGCATTTATTGGATGTGCACAGACGACTGAGATTTTACTTGGACAGAACTAAAACTCGAAGAAAATCTGAACAACTGCTGGTAGCATTTGCTTCAGGGGCAGAGGGAAAGGCTATTTCAAAACAAACCATTTCTAAATGGATAAGTCTTGCATTCATTTCTTTTACAAGCATCATGGAAAGCCTCTCCCCCAGGGGATCAGATCTCATTCCACCAGGGCTGCATCTACTTCTACAGCCTTTCTCAGAGGTGTTCCTACCAGGGATATTCTAGAAGCTGCTTCCTGGAGTTCAGTTCATGCTTTCACCAAGTATTATCATTTACTAATTTTCTCTAAATCCAGAGCTGGCTTTGCCACTGCTGTCTTGCAGGGCCTTATAGCTGGTCGTAATGCTGTATAAATCCATCCTCCCAACCATGGCTTTGGGAATCTACCCAAATGTAATGACTGCAACAGTGAAACACGAAGAACATAGTACAGTTGTGTATGCTTACCATAAATGTAGATGTTCAAGTGTATTCACTGTTGCAGTCCTGGTTACCCTCCCTCCAGCCCCCTGTTTTTTCTCTGACTATACCTCTACTTTCTGTTCCTATGCTTAAAAGCCTTTTTGGTGTATTTGCTTTTGATTGGAGGTATATTGCTGTAATTTAAGATTATATTTTGCTCCCCATTCGTGGGTCACCTGACATCTGGGACAAGAAAAACTGAGGTAGTTACATCGGCTACATGTTTTATACCCCTGATGACCTGACATCATGGAAGAAGGGACAGCAACCGACGCAGGACCAAAGACTTTGTTAATCAGGCAGACTGAGGGCAACCTGCCAGCAGATTATCCAAATGTAATGACTGCAACAGTGAATACACTCGAACATCTATATTTCTGGTAAGTGAACAGAACTGTACTTTTCTGATGTAGCAAGAATATGATGATTTTCTGATAAAAGCCATTCTTCAAGATTAGTCCTTTTATTATTAAATACTGCATACATTAAGGCAAGCAATGTTCAGGTCTTTATTTCTGATGTGTTAGATGATTGTGTTGTGTAACTGATGGCTGAATTGAGGGAGTCCTGGGTTTGACTGAATATCTCCTGAATATACAAGTTTGAGTAGGAGATGGTTGAGTTTGAAAGAAAATCTTTAATTTTTGTGCTGGGGATTGTTGATCTCTGAAGGAGTATGGTTTTTAGGAGAAATTGTTTTCTAATAACATGGATGAGTTTATTGCTGGCGTCATTCAGCAGATTGTGTATTTGTATATGCCGGTAGTTGGCCTTTATAAGGTTAGAGGATATGCACAAATGAAAAAAAAGAAAGATGTCTATAATGGATATATTGAAGGCTAAAGTGGCAGAATAGAGAGGCAGCTTGTTAATTTAAGTGTTATACGATTAAATATTGGCAGTATAATTGAGCCTGCATTTTTGTTGGGGTTAGAATTGTAAAGAGTGAGTTGGAGAGTGGATAGAGATAGATAATGCACCAGAGAATATGACTGGTGGTCAGATTTGATCAAAGAGGGAAAGACAGTAGGAGTGTAGACAGAGGCAACATTTGTAAGGATGAGGTCAGCTATGTTGCCATCTCTGTTGGGAACTTGGAGTATTTGATTTAAGAATTTGATATTGATGAAATAGAAGCACCACTGACCTTAGTTATTGCTTGTTTTATAAGATTTCCTCTTCATGGATGAGTAGATGATCATTTACCTAAGCTTAACCGGTTCTGACAGTTATAGAATTCATCTTATTAAGGCAGTTATTATGCTTATCAGGAGGCATTGAGGGGTATCTGTATTTATCAGTAATGTGGATTTATTTAGTCTGACTAAGATGTGCAGGAGTTCCAAAATGTTATCATGAGAGATTTAGAGCAAGGTAATCAGAGAGTAGACAAATCCAGATACTCCTTCACTTTTATCAAACTGCCTGAATGAGTGATAGGTGTAGTACCCTGGTATGCATGTGTCTGAATGAGGCATGTTTTTTTTTTCATGGACTCCTATCATTGAGCAAGACCTCATTAATGTATGCCAGATTGGAATTTAGTAGGTAGGAATGTCCAAGATATGTGCCTTGCATAAAAAAGGTATTAAGGGGCAAGACGTCTTAACTAAGTCTTAACTAATATGTGTAAGTCCTGAAAAGAGATAGATACAGGCCATCCCTGTTAAAACAGACTGGTGCTCTGATTATCACCTCCAGTGCTGTCACACTTTGGATCCCCATAGAAAAGTACCAGTTAGTGAAACATTTGTTGAAGTCAGTTTATTTTGGTTTGTAATTGCATGGAGAGCTCACCATGATTGTCTGCATATCTCATAAGATGGAATGTCTAAGGCTGTTCATCCCAGTATGGGCAACTGTGAAGTTGTGCTCACATTTGCCTTTAAGAGACCTAAGGGTTTATTGGTGCCAAAGAGGCAGCTAACCATGACTCTATCTTTGGTCATTCTGGTGAGTGGAATATTTATGTGTCTGATTTTGGATTTGTCTGTTCCTAGTAGATTGCCATGTGCGGCCCCAGCCTTTTTAGACTTTATGGTTGTGCGATTGGTGCCAGAGTGACTGTTTTTATCTGCAAGTGAAGATGTAGGTGAATTTGTATATATGGCTGTGGTACTGTGGTCCAAGGTTTGTTTAAGTGGTGTCTGAGAGAATTAGTTGAGGTGGCGCAACTGACATAGCAGTGTCAGTGGCATAGCAGATAACATACTCAGCTTTAGCTTCTATTCCCCCTCCAGGGGATTGGATTGATGGCATTGTAGTGCAGCATGGGGGCTGCTGCACTGTTGAGTGTTTTGTCCGCTATATGAGATATTAAACGAGATCCCATTTGCTTGCGTTGGTGTTAGCATGGGTGGATGTTACAGGTCCCATAGCTCCTACCAAAAAGAGTAGGAGCACAACATGTTTTCCTCTTTTCCTTTCTGTAACCACTGCATAAGTTTTAACTTCTACATTCTCTGCTGCCACATCACCTGCTTCATCTTCCACATTACCATCCTTAGCACTTTTGAAAAAAGTTAGCTGCCATCTCACCCCACACAACTGTCATCTGGATCATCCTGCCTGATTTTTTTAACAGAATGTCATCTGGAAGCCCTTCTGATGTCAGTTCTGTTATCTGCACCATTTTAACAGACTTGATTACTTCTCTGTGGAGACAGTTAAATGCTGCTCGTTTCTAACATCCACCACACAGGAATTTTTCTGAAACTCCATATCAAACAAATGTTTCTCCAAATTCTTAATTTACAGCTCCAAACTCTGCATAGCTATTTTCTTCTCCTGTATGCTTCTGTTTCCCTAAGACCACTTCTTTGCTGATATAGGGACCCTCAAACACCATCTTACAGCTCCAAAGAGTAGCAGAAGTTCTCCGATGCCCTGGCCAAATTCCTCCTTATGGTAGAAATAACACCTTGGTTCTTCCCTGAAAAGAGACCACTAACCCAGTCAACAAATGATAAAGAACATTAATAAAAATAATTAAATTATCTAGTTATGTTGAGGTTATAATGAATGGTGTTGCATGATGGCTGTCATGCATTAGCAGTGTGTGAGAGTCTAGCCTCTGCAATAAGTAAGTATTGCACCAATCACAGGTTGTATCAGGGCAGGATTAAAATAAAGGCTTGTTAGTAAGCATGGGGTAGTTGCTACACTTTCTCTGAGTCTCTAGTGCAAACAGCCTGGTAACAGCAGATTATAAATCTTTTTGTTAAACAAGAAGCATCTTTATTAAATTCACTTATCACACAGACAATCAAAAATTTATATAAATGAAAAGAAACCATATTGACATAGTCTTAGTTGTAAGCATTTTACATCACAGACTGTATTGACATAATTTTTGTTGTTTAGTTGCAAATGTTATACATCACTTATAATCTACCCACTCATTGTCAGTCAAACATTACATAGCTCATTCAGATCCTGCCTTCTTTTAAACGTCATTCCTCCCTGTATGCATTGCTCCCATGATTCCCATTTTTTCCTATGTAATTTGCTCCTACCCTTTTCTAAAGATCCAAATTCCACTTGATGTGATGTTGCCAATCTCGCCTTTATTCTCACATATGGGGTCAGATCTGCACCCGCAGATCCATCTCTGATTAATAGAAAAGCTAGTGGCCTTCCACTAAGCTCTCAGGCACCCTTCCCTTCCCAGAATGCATCTCTCCATTACCTCAGATCTCGTTTGCTGCTTCGCGAAAGACGTCGTTTCACTGAGCTCCAAGCTAAGTTCGATTTTTGTACACTTCTTTCATAGATTATGTAACTTTTATTGTTAGTTTTCTCTCAGACCATTCCTTGTATATTTTTATACTCGCTTTCTGGTTCTCTCTACTGATTTTTTTTTAGTAAGTAGAAATAACTCTGCCCCCAGTTAGTCCATGGTTTTAAATAGGACTTTTTTTTTCATTCTTCCTATATATATATATATATATATATATATATATATATATAATGTGTATGTGCATGTAATTTTGTTATACCAAAAATACATAAAGACCAGACCAATCCTCTGTTTAGACATATTTTGTCTAAGAAAAAGACTAAAATGGAAAAAATCTCACAGTTCCTGGACTTTATATTAAACCCAATTGTACAGCTATCCCCCCTTTTATCTTAGGGACTCGTGGGATTTCTTAAATTACCTTTTCTTACACCCTCCCACTCATAACAATAGCCTGCTTGTTACTCTAGATGTAGAAGTTTTATATACAAAATCCCACACACTGAAGGTATTCGATTTCTTAAGTCCTATTTATCTCAATGTACAAACTTTTCTACTAAGAAAATTGAAACTATTTGTACTCTCACTTCTTTAGTTTTGGGAAATAATTTATTTCATTTTAACAGACATATCTTTAGATAGGAAAAGGGGTGGTCATGGGTTCCAGGATGGCACCTGCCTTTGCTAACCTGGTACTCTCTGCTTGGGAAATCAACACTCTTACTTACCTCCTTGAATTTAATAATGCCCAACTTTATATGAGATATATTGATGATATATTTTGTGTTTGGGAAGGTGGCTTGCAATTACTGTTTAAATTTATTGAGTCCATTTCAGCTAGTATCCCATTTTCGAAATTTAAATTATTGGCTTGGGGTACTCAGGTTAATTTTCTTGACACTCTTGTTAATTTAACTACTAATCTACTGTTGTGGTCTTCCACTATACATATGAAAGAAACGTTTAGAAATAATTACTTAGATTTTTCCAGTATGCACCCTTTATTTATGAAACCAAATGTTGCCAGGGGTCAATACATTAGATTATCTAGACTTATTAGTAATGATGATGTATGTTTTTATGAATGCAGTGTACTCACTAAACCTTTACTGGCTAGGAATTACCCTAAAGATTTACTTGATATTTTATGTCAGGAAGTTATTTCATATAGGTATACTAAATTTCCTCTTATTATTAAATATGGTTTTACTCCACGGCAACCAAGGACTGGGAACACACCTGTATCACAGTTGCTTTCAGTACACACTCCCACTTATGTGCATACTATTCATGATACAGACCCATCTGACTTACACAGCACGAAATGCTGCATAGCCAAATTCAAAGAGATCCACCAGCTTCAAATATGAGTTTTTCTTCCAATTTTAACATTGACTGGCATATGTTTTCCTGTTCCCATTTGTAGAGATGCACACTACATTACACACATTATCTGCAATAATTGGGATATTTTAACAAGTAGCCAGGATATTTCTGGTAAACTAGGTACTATTCCTGATGTTCTTCGTCTCACATTGCTGCAGTCATAACCTATGGGTAGTCCGCTGTCCTCGATCGGCCCAAATACCAAAGAGCCGGGCTGGCGTCGGTCATTGTCGCCTAGAGCTGACGGCAGTACGTCGTAGTACATAAGCGCAAGACCGACGCCATATCCTCAGTCTTTCTTGCCGCGTGGTCCGAAGCAGAAGCAGCGTTTGCAAGTGCCGTGCGGCGTTCTGAAATTTTCTTTTATCGAGTTTCAGACCGAAGACCAAATTGGGCTAAGTACCCCGTTGGGGAAATCTTTGTTTTTCTTGCCTCAGTTATCCGGATGTCAGAAAAAGTTAATAGTTGCATTTATTGTGGGAAACAGATACCTCATAAGGATTTTCATTCTTTGTGTATTCCCTGTTTAGGGCCTGAGCACGACGTGGTCGGGTGTCGCTTTTGTGCTAGATTTAACAAGCGCACCATTAAACGAAGATTAGACTGTGCCAGGCTTGTTTTTGGGAAAAGGTGTAATTATAACATGCCGTCGGATCCTCCGATGCCCGCTACCGCTAAAAAGCGTAAAGATGAAACTTTGAAGTCTAAACCGGATGAGTCGTCCGTTATGGACGCCGGTTCTACGGAGCCTCCGGTTGAACCTATGGACCCGGCCAGGGATTCGGCTGAATTCCATGGGTAACCTTTACTTTTGCAGGAGTTAACCTCTCAGGAGTTAGGCCCGGCTGAGGGTGCTTCTCAGGTGTCTGTAGTTCCATCTTTACAGAAGGTTATTAGGCCTTCTTCTTCAGTGGCTAAAGGCCATGCTAAGGCCAAAACTGGTCATGTTGGCCTGGGTCATAGCTCTAGTTCTTCAGCCCTGTTCCTAAGAAGCATATGTTAAAATGGCTGAGGACTTGATTACTTTGATCAGGGTTCTATGCCCCAGAGAAGAGGCCTAGGGTGGAGGCAGATTTAGAGGATGGATCATCCCCCAGACTACTCTGATTCCTCAGCTGAAGAAATTCAGGATTTTCCTTCTTATTTGGATTCGGATGCAGAGGACTCCTGTCCTTCTGCTTCTCCACCAGAGGATTTTTCTTTTTCTGAGACTTTACATTCTATGAGGGAGCATTTCAAGTGGGAAGGTCAGGATTTTTCGGATTCTCGGAAAAGGCTCAGGGAATTTTTGTTTCTGCCTCAGCATAGGCCCTTGGCTATTCCTCCTGTCTTAGAAGTTGTTCAGGATGTTTTTTCTGAATCTTCCCTTAATCCTGATTCTTTACCTCCTGCCCCTGTTAAGCCAGACAGATATTATAGAGTTCCTGAAGCACATAAGTATTTGTACAAGAGCCCTAGAGCTGATCCGGAAACCATTACTCAAGGTCCGAAGGGTATTAGGGCTTCTGTGGCTAAGAATCCAGTTCCTTTGGATAAAGATTCTAGAGCTTTAGATAGATGGGGGAAAAAGTATACACCTCCTCTACGTTAGCTATAAGAGCTTTGAATTGCCAATTTCATATGCTGAAGTATCAGAATTTCTTGTTAGGTCAATTGAAATCTAAGGTGGATGCTTTATCTGAGAGTATAGAGTGTAGGGAGCTCCAGGAGTTGGTTCATGCATCAGATCAAGTGGGCAAGCATTCTTTGCAGTGTGGTTTCGATGCTCTTCAGGCTGCATCCAGGGTGGCTGCTACAGGTTCGGTTATTTGCAGGCATGCCTGGCTTAAGGATCAAAATTTGTCAGAGCATGTTAAGGCTCAGATTTTGGATGCTCCTCTTCAATCTGAAGTACTTTTTGGTCCACCTGTGGAATCGGTTTTGAAAAAGATGGAAGACAAGGCTAAGTCTATGCAGACGGTCAAAGATTTTCTGCAGGTGCAGCCCCCTAAGTTTAGTAGGAATTGGCCTGCTAGAGGATGGTCTTTTCCTTCTTCGGATACTCAGTCTAAGGGCAGGTCTAGGCATGGTAGAGGCAGAGCTCACGCTCAGGGTTCTTTCAGACCTAGGACTTGGACTTCTCCTGCACAGTCTTCTGGTGAGGGCAGGGGTCAGCCTTTTTGTAAACAGACCCAATGACCTGTATCTTGTGCTGCCAGACCCTTCTCTACTGGCAGCTCCTCTAGGAGGAAAGTTGGGACTTTTTCAACAAAATTGGCATTTGGTCACCCAGGACAAATGGGTGTTGGATATAATAAATCACGGGTACAAGTTTTATTTTCACACTCTTCCTCCTTTCAAAGGCATGCCGGATGTGCCTCCTCAGCAAAGGATGGAGGCTCAGGAGCAAATTTCTTTACTTTTACAGATGGGGGCAATTCAGGCGGTCCCTCCGTCAGAAGTAGGCCAGGGTTTTTATTCCCGTCTATTCCTAGTGCCAAAGAAAGGAAATACTTGGAGGCCAATTCTGGATTTGTCCATTCTAAATACCTACCTAGACATTCCAAAGTTCAAGATGTTAACATTACAACAACTTCTGCCTCTGCTGGGCAAGGATCACTGGATGGTAACCCTGAATCTCAAAGAGGCCTATCTTCACATCCCTATCAGGCCCAGCTGCAGGAGATTCCTGAGATTTCGGGCTGGTACTTCTCACTATCAGTTCTCTGCATTGCCCTTTGGTTTATCTACTGCGCCCAGGGTATTCACAAAGGTTCTGGCTCCTGTGATTGCTTTTTTCAGACAGAGAGGAATACAAATTTATCCTTATCTGGACGATTGCCTGATTCTTGCTCAAAACAAAGACAAGTTACTTCAACACCTCCAGTATGTAATGGCAGTTTTAAGGTGCCTAGGGTATTCTGTGAACAAAATAAAGTCCAGTCTAGTACCCTCTCAGGACATGTGCTTTCTGGGTGTGAGACTGAATACAGCTTCTCAGATGGCATTTCTGACCCCGGACAAACAAAGAACTCTTCATCTATACTTCCAGCAGTTATCAGTAATGTCCAGGCTGACTGCAAGGAGAGTCCTTCAAGCCTTGGGGTTCATGGCATCTTGCATTCTAGTTCTTCCCAATGCCAAACTGCATACGAGGAAGCTACAATGGTATCTCAAAAGTGTGTGGACTCATCACTGCCACAGTTTGGACACTGTCATTCGGATTATACCTTGCATCCAGAAGGAATTCTTGTGGTGGGCTCAGGAATGTCAACTAAACAAGGGACTCTCTGTGACCCGACCAGAGGCGAGTCAGATCTTAACGGCGGATGCCTCGGACTTGGCTTGGGGAGCACACTTCAATGGGAAATGGATACAGACGTGGCCTCCCAAACTACTACATTTGCATATCAACATGAAGGAGATGTTAGCAGTCCAATTTGCTTTGGTGGCCTTCAAGGACCTACTTCAGCCGGGACAGGTGTTGATTCAAACAGACAACACAACAGTCATGTGGTACATCAACAAGCAGGGGGGAACCCATTCCTACCCTCTTTGCAGGCAAGCAATGATTTTGTGGGAGACTGCTCTGAGTTTGCAAATCAATCTTCAAGCACGGTTTCTGCCAGGAGCACAGAACTCCCTAGCAGATGTATTGAGCAGGCTATTTGTGGATCCCCACGAGTGGAAACTGGATCCTCAGGTTTTCAAACAATTGACTGTGGCTTGGGGAACTCCAGACATAGATCTGTTCGCTTCTCCACTGAATTTTCAACTACCAAAATTTTGCACAAAGATGTTCCACCCAGATGCTTGGAAAGTGGATGCTCTATCTTTCAGTTGGAACAACCTTCACGTTTATGCTTTTCCTCCTCTGCCTCTTCTCCTCAAGGTACTCTTGAAAGTCAGGCGGGACAAGCCTTGCATGATTCTAATAGCACCAGATTGGCCATGTCAGCATTGGTATCCTCTGCTGAGGAGTTTAATCCAGGAGCCTCCTTGGCTTCTGCCACAGGTTCCTCATTTGTTGTCCCAGTCAAACAATCATTTTCTCAATGTTCAGGTGCAGTCCCTCCATCTGACAGCCTGGCGTATTCTGTGATGGAGCGGTGGGGTCTCAGCTTCCTCAACAGGTTTTAGATGTCATTTTGGAAGCCAGGCCTAGCACTAGGAAAGTTTATGCTGATAAATGGAAGAGATTTTTCTTTGGAGCACTGCAAAGGGTTTTGATGTTTCAGTGCCTAATTTGAGTTTTGCACTACAGTATCTTACTGAATTACTGGACAAGGGTTTGTCATTCTCTTCTGTGAAGGTTCATGCTGCAGCCATTTCTGCTCACTATGATTGTGACCCTCCTTTATTTTCTCATCCTTTGTTCAAACAATTTCTTAGAGGGGCAAAGAATATAAGACCCCCACGTAGAGCTCCTACTCCTTCCTGGGATCTCAATTTTGTTTTGGAGAAACTTACTTTACCTCCTTTTGAACCTGCAACTACGTCTGAACTGAAGTTTTTGTCTTGGAAGACTGCTTTTTTGTTGGCCATTACTTCTGCTAGGAGGGTATCTGAATTGCAGGCACTCATGGCAGTTGAACCCTTTTTGATACTTCATAAGGATAGAGTTTCTTTGCGAACTAACCCTACTTTTATGCCTATAGTGATTTCTAATGTGGCCTTGAACCAGTCTATTCATTTGCCTACTTTTTATGCTGATCCCCAAAATAAAGGGGAAAAAGTCTTGCATTCTTTGGATATCCACAGGCAGTTACGTTACTATTTGAGCAGAACTAAGGAGTTCAGACAGACTCAACAGTTATTTGTTTCTTTTGCTTTGAGTTCACAAGGGAAAGCTGTTTCAAAGCAGACTATTTCAAAGTGGATTGGTCATTGTATTGCTTATAGTTATACTGATCATGGGAAGGATGTTCCTGCTGGGATCAGACCTCATTCTACTAGGGCTACTGCCACTTCTACTGCTTTTTGAGGGTGTAGCTACTAAGGATATTTTGGAGGCAGCTACTTGGAGTTCAGTACACACTTTTACTAAGCATTACCATCTCCTCTTTATTCCAAGTCCAGGGCTGGGTTTGCCACTGCAGTTTTACAGGGCATGTTAGCAGCTCCTAATGCTTTTTAGTTTGCCAGCCTCCCTTTTCCTTTGCTTTGGGATTCTACCCACAGGTTATGACTGCAGCAATGTGAGACGAAGAACATAGTACAGTTTTGTACTTACCATAAATGTAGATGTTCGAGGATCTACATTGCTGCAGTCCAATTATCCCTCCCTCCTTCCCCTCTATAGTTGGTATCTGGCTGTGTTTTTTATTAGGTTTATCCCTCTCTCCACACTGGTAGTTGTTAGGCCTTTACTTTTTTGGCTCTGTCCTTCTTTCACTCCTAGGCCTTTTGACATCTGGGGCAAGAAAGACTGAGGATATGGCGTCGGTCTTGCGCTTATGTACTACGACGTACTGACGTCAGCTCCTGGCGACAATGACCGACGCCAGCCCAGCTCTTTGGTATTCGGGCCGATCGAGGACAGCGGACTACCCACAGGTTATGACTGCAGCAATGTAGATCCTCGAACATCTACATTTATGGTACGTACAAAACTGTACTTTTTTACTTATAAAAGGACCAGAACACTAAGAAGTCTATTAGAAAATAAAGATGCACAATATTTACTTAGTTCGAATGAAAACCGACCCAATATACCTGGAATGTTTTCTTGTGGTAGCATGTGCTTATGTTTATGTTGGCTTCTTATTTACTTTCAGACATAATAATTTTACTGTGAACATTAAACATCATTTTGACTGTAAATCAACTCATGTTGTTTATGCTGCTACTTGTATTTCCTGTACATCATTTTATATTGGGAAGACTACAAGGAGGCTTTCCTCTAGGGTCAAGGAACATTGTGCAGCTATTAGACACTTGAACTACCGTAATGCTCTAGCTAAACACAGTACATTGTGTCCTAATTTCACTTATTTTATGTTTTTAGTAGTTGAAAATGTTGATATATATTTTTGGAGACACTATTACCTTACTTGAAGTCAGGGAATTATTACAGCAGCTTAGACTTAAGGCGGATGTCCTGCCTGGTTTGAACGGGAATTTAAATATCAAATGTGCACTCAAATGGCTCCGCTAATTTTGCTATTTTTGTTAATACTATTGGGGTCATTTCATTAATATGTATTAACTACTGTGTTTTATTAATATGTATTAACTAAGGTATTTGATAGGCTTACTTGAACTTCATACCCAGTAGATTATTTCACTGTTACAGTTTTCCTACTTAGGTTTACATTACTGTTATTGGCTTGTAAAAAAATGTTTGTGGACCACCCACTTTCTATTGATACTTAAATCTAAACTTGAACTGCATATTTTATCTGATGAAGTCCTGAATACTAATAAAGGATGAAAGCACTAAGTACCGGCTCCTAATTGTATTATTGGTTCAGTTTTTTTTATTTTTGCGTTATTTGAAGTTTTATAAGTATATTTTAGTTGTCTTTATTTTCCAGTGAGTTTTTGCTTTATATATATATATATATATATATATATATATATATATATATATATACATATATATATATATATGTAAAAGAATTTATAGAAGTAGTGATATTTGTGATTATATTTACTAGCTTTCCAGTTCTCGATATTAGGATTGCTAAGTGTTGTTGTTTTTTTCTGGTGGATGTTCTTGTTGTTAGTAGCGTTATTAGTTCTGCATTACTTATCCTGTGTTTTTGTTGGCTATTAAAATGTCTCAGAAACCTGACAAACTCTTAGGGTTTAAGAAGTGTGAGGAGTGTGGTAAAAAATGTCTTTGAGTGATACTCACACTCTTTGTGTCTGTTGTCTGGGCCCTTTACACCTGCAAGAATCTTGCAGCATTTGCCAGGGCATTAACCAGTGGCTTTGTTAGAGAGAAAATCTAAGTTAATGTTAAAGGATTTATTGAAAAGCCCTTTTTCTGAAGGCATTTCAGGCCATGAGTCTGCTAAGTCTTCAAAAATAAAAACTGACATAGGCACGTTCGCACTCAGTAATTTATCATAAAAACATACAAATGCAAAGCTTTCGGGATATACCCTTCATCAGTGCTCCACTTATAGTAAATTCTTGAGTGTGACCGTGTCTGTATTGTTTTTGTATTCTTGTTAATACTTTGGTTTCTGATATAATTCACCTTATATTTATCCTGTTGCTTCAGTTTTCATGATTCTGCTAAATCTTCGTCAGCTTCATCAACTTCGTCAGATAAACCGAAAAAGATTCCTCTGTCGACTCAGAATGTTTCATTGGAGCTAGCTGAGAAAAAGGCTAAACTCTCTGTTCCATTAAGTCCTTCGGCGCAGTTTAGTATCAGATCCAAAAGTTCATTCGACTGTTTAGTAGTCTGTGCTCCGACAACCTCTGCTCCAATGCCAACTCAGATCCGGGAACAGTCTCCTTCCATTAAAAAAGTTTCTTCCAGACTGTCTTTCTCTATTTTGGCGAGATCCAGGTCTCCAACCCTATCTACCTGTTCTACGAGGAGCCTATCTGAACATGATGTGGATAGGGTAATACAGAGGTTACTCAAGACACTGGTGCTGGCCAAGTTGTTAATTGGAACCGAGCCTTTTGGCTTCAGAGCCATCCAGATCTGCCCTGTAGCTTTTCTTCTTCCTCTGACCCAACCGTTGAGTTTAGAGCCATAAGATTTTAATGTCCAAATTGTGTCTGTGTCAGATTAGAGACCTCCACTGTCATCTACTCCATCTGTTCCAAGTTCCTCTGCTTTGTTGGAGCAAGAGGACTGTAGGAGCTGTAGCTCTCTGGTCAGCCCCAAGGATAGGTATCTGACCACCTTTCCTTCGGATCGGACCCTGCCACTCGGAGCATCAGCTCGGATGAGCTCGGATCGTACCTCGGCCTTGGACTTCTTGTCTTCGGGTCCGGAGGGACTTCCAGCTATATATACTTTTTTGCCAGCACCCAGGAGTTCCTCGGATCAGGAGCAAAGAGCCTTTGAGACTATGAGGAGAGCTTTGACAGCTTCTTAGTCTCACTCAGATTTTTCAGGATCTTCCTCCCCCTCCCCTGCTGGTGCTTTCCTCCTCTATTTTACCCCATTCACCGGGACAGCAGGCCCCCAAGCCTCAGGACATACCTGAGGGAAATCCCCCCTCTTCACTTCTCCATATAATCCCACTGAGGAAGTCCCATGAAGAGGACTTGCAAGAGGAAACATCTAGACTCCCCAGAGGAGTCTCTCACTTCAGATACTGATCTCGAGGAAGCCAAAGGGTCCCCATGGTCACCTCCCGAAGATGTCTCCTTTGGAGACATCTTGGAAATGCTTAAACAAAGAGGGGACTGGCAGTCCAGCTCCCCTTCAGTGGAGGAATTGGCATACTTGAAGGCTTTTGGGTCCCACCCTTCCACCATCTGGGTGACCCCTCCTTCTGATGAGCTTATTGATTTAATCTGTCAGAAGGCTTGAGAGACCTCAGATACTATAGATCCTGTTCCTAAGAGGCCAAATAAATATATTACATCACTGTCGGTCAAGAATTTCCTTTCAGAAGGAGTCACCATGTTCATGGCAGCAGTCACCAGAAAGGAACTTTTTGAGACCAGCTCCATGATCCACCCTCCTAATAAAAACTCTAGGACGATGGATCGATACAGGAAGTGTATCTTCTCTTCAGCAGGCTTTACTGTTTGCTCGCTGAATTACCTTACCCACTTTACGAGACTTCAGAGGGATCTGCTAAAGAAGTTATCAGATACCCTACAAGAAGATGTAGCTGAACAGGTCACAGACAAAGTAGTCTGTCAGCTCGCCACCCTAAACTCTGTTAATTCCTCCATGACACTGATTTAATATGCAGTAGATGGAGAGAGCAGAGCTGCAGGTTCACGTATCTCTATTAGGAGACAGGCCTGGATGTGACTTTACGATGTCATGGAGCCTTTCAAATCTTCCTTTGTGAACACCCCCTTTATGGCTCATCTCTTTTTGGGCCAAAAGTGAAAGAAATGCTCCCAGGTGTGAACAAAAAGGCACAACCTTGTCTGCTGTAGGAATCCATTTTTCTGCTCCGACCAGTCCCTATCCCAAATGTCAGAAAGGTAGTGGAAAGATGTGGTTCCAGAAATCTCAATGGTCTTTCCAGGGCACACATGGTGAAAGTTCCTCCAGAAGCAGAGGAGGGGAACAATAATTGAAGACGCCACCCTCACGGCAGGGGAGGCCCGCTAAACCAGGGCTCTAGAAATAGCTTTTTTGGCAAGCCCTTTCAGCTCTCCTGAACAGAGGCCCGATTGTCCACCTCTGGAGGCAATCGGGGGTTGGCTGTCTCTGCACCCACAAGCCTGGCTAGAGATGACAAATGAGTGCAGCAGATAATATCCAGAGGTTATTTCATCCCCTTTGCCCATCCCCTTCCCCAAAACAAAAAAATCCCAGATGTGCCACCCTATCAAAGGGATCAAACAATCAAATAAATTCAGAATTTGCTAAACAAGAATCATCCAAGAAGTTCTCTCAGACCAATAAGGTTTTGGAACTTAAGATTCTTTTTAGTATCAAAAAAAAACAGGGGACTGGAGACCCATTCTGGATCTCAACAACATAAACAAGTTGATCAAAAGAGCAAGTTTCGAATGGTCACTTTACATTCTATTCTTCCCTTTCTTGGAAAATACAGTTGGATGTGCTCGATAGATATCCAGGATGCATACTGCAATATAAAAATGGACAGATGGTCCAGAAGACATCTGCGCTTCTGGCTGGGAACCAGTCTCTATCAGTTTCGAGCCCTGCCCTTTTGTCTCACTACAGCCTCCAGAGTGTTCACCAAATGCATAGCAGTGGTTGTGGCTCACTTGAGACATCCAGGATTCCGAGTATTTCCATACTTAGATTACTGGCTCCTAACCATCACGACCAGGCATCACCTCATAATGGCAAGAGAAACTGCTTTACACATTTGCTCACACCTAGGAATCACCATAAATTGCGAAAAATCAGCTCTAGAACCTTGTCAGAATTTGGTTTTCATAGGAGCTCATCTGGATACAAGACAAATGATAGCAAAACTTCCCTCCGACAGAATAATGTCATTGTGGAATCCGACGAAAGCACTAATTTGCAAGAAAAAAGCATCTGCAAAATTAGTTGTTGTCGACACAATGGTCCTTTCTAGATCTTCCAATGTTTCACAAGATTTTGATTACAGATTCATGCAAGATGGATCATCAATGGTGGATTAATTTCGCTCAAGTCAGTCTAAGTTGTTCATTTCTACCCAGTCACCCCTTAGCCACAGTGACCACAAACGCCTTCCAGATAGAGTGGTGGGGGGGTCATTATCTGGGAAGGACAGTCCAGGGCACTTGGTCCCCTTATGAAGCCCATCTACATATAAATGTTCTAAAGATGAGAGCAGTGCTCCTAGCGTTGCAAGCTTTTCAAGACTCTCTCCCTCTGGGAACAGTCCAGTCAGACAACATGTCGGTAGTCTGGTATATCAACAAACAAGGAGGAACCAGATCTTACCCCCTTTGTCAGTAAGCCCTCCGAATTTGGCAATGGGCGACATCTTCCAACTGCTTTCTGAGAGCAACATATATTCCAGGGAAATCCAGCGTCATAGTGGACAACCTGAGCAGGGAAATTTTGATGCCTCACGAGTGGTGTCTCAAACAAGAAATTGTGCAAAGAATTTTCCAGATATGCGGCCAGCCTTGCTGCAACATCTGTGCTTCTCCAATAAACAACAAATGCCCTAATCCCCCCTCAGGGGGAGACCCTGAGAGATGCACTTGTTCACGATTGGCCCCTGGGACTACTTTATGCTTATCTCTCAACACCCCGATTCACAAATTATTACAGAAAGCAAGCGTGTTGAAGAGAAAATCATCCTCCGACCTTGCCCCTTACTGGCCCTGACAGATTTGATTAACTTTACTGTGGTCTCATCTTCTGGAAGAACCATGGATACTGGACCTACTTCCAGATCTCCTCTCTCTTCTGCAGGAAATGGTTCAACCCGCTTTACAGAATCTCAAACTTACAGCGTGGCTGCTCCAGTTCCAATAATAGCCAGACATCCTCTTTTTTCGTCCCCCAACTAGACATATTTTACTTTCCTCTCATAAAATTTCCGCATGTAAACTTTATAGAAACAAATGGAAAATGTCTGTTGTTTGGGCTACAGAGAATAATGTTGATCCTTTTACTGCCCCCCTTCATTTTATTCTGGATTTTTTGGCAAAGCTGTTTAATGAAGGTTCTGCAGCAGCGACTATTAGAATTCAGTTGGCCACCATTTCCAACTTTCATCTAGGGGAAAATGGCTTTCCTATCATTCTTTACAGGCTTTGTGAAACATTTTTAAAAGGAACATTGTTGTTAAGACCACTTTATAAAAGCCCATCTCCTCCTTAGGACCTAAATTTTGTAATGTCTCATATTATTCGTCCCGCTTTTGAGCCTTCAGTCAATTGTGATCTAAAATTTTTGTCATGGAAAACAATTTTTCTGGTGGCTATTACTTCAGCAAGGAGAGCATCCGAGTTGCAGGCCTTATCTGCTAATCCTTATGTGGTGTTTCATAAGAACTGAGTTTCTCTTCGTAGTAATCCTTCCTTTCTTCCTAAAGTAGTATCTGACAATACCAATATCATATCAATTGAACTGCCAGTGTTTTCCCCAAATTTTCAAAATAAAGGGAGAGTATATTTTGGATTTATTAGATGTTCGCAGACAATTATGTTTCTATTTACACAGAACTAAAGTTTTTAGAAAGTCAGAGCAATTATTTATTTATTTTTCAGAAACAAGAAAAGGTTTACCGGTATCCAAGGTTACCTTATCTAAAAGGCTTTCTGATTGCATTACCTTTATTTATACTTCCCAGAATAAACCTACATGAACTTGTGAGAGCCCATTCTACTAGAGCTGTTGCTGCTTCAGTTTATTTATTTATTTATTTGTTGTGTTTTATTTTATTTATTTATTTGTTAACAGGGCAAGTCCACTAGGCCTAGAATGAGCCCATTTTCAGTGGAGGCCCGGGGAGAAAAGCTCCACAAAATTACATACAAAGAAAATATTAATACACAGAACAAAGAATGTCAAGCAATACTATTACATTGAATGAAAATAAGAAGAAGAACAGTGAAAATTATTACAATCAAGATGAAATAGAAGTAATAAATGGAATACATTCAAATAACATATAAGTCTAAATATGTCTGCAAGGTTCATAGCAGAGGGGAGTTAATTTTAGGGTAAGAATAGGAGGAGACAGAAGGTCTAAGGAGGAAATGTCAGACTGAAGTGACAGGAAAGCAGTAAGTATGGCAGAGAGAAGGGAAGGAATTGATAGTAATAGAATAGTTAAAAATGAAACATGAGGGAGAGAAGTCAGGTATTAGGGTTATTTATTGGGGTGCAGGAGCATAACCAGTGAGAGGAGAGATATAGTTTGAGGGATTTTTTAAAGGAGGCAGGATTGCTTATAATCCTAAGTGAAGGTGGGAGATTATTCCATGACTTAGAGACAGTATAGGAATACAACATTTGGCCGGCTGAGGGCTTAGGTTTCTTGAGAGACAGTAACATTTGGTTTTCGGACCAGAGGTGTCGATTAGGTTGATACATGGTCAGTATGGAGGTGAGGGAAGGGCAGCTTTCTGGGTGGTAGATAAGCTTGTGGGCTGTAGTTAATT
Organism: Protopterus annectens; assembly: GCF_019279795.1. NCBI lineage: Eukaryota > Metazoa > Chordata > Ceratodontiformes > Protopteridae > Protopterus > Protopterus annectens. The sequence goes on from NC_056726.1 coordinate 444,793,102, forward strand.
GTAGATAAGTAAGGTAGTGAGGGGATTCTAGCCAACTTTGTTGATGCAGAGATGAACAGTAGTGGGTAGAAAATTTTGCATTTGTAACAAATTTAGCAACTTTGTTGTAGCAAGAGTCTAGTTTTGTTTTCAAGGAGGACTATATATTGGTGAGGATGGGAGCGCCATATAGAAGAATTGAAAGCAGGAAGGATGAGGCTAGGGCCTCTTTGGTTGACAGGCTAAGAAAATAGTTGTGCCTATAAAGGGCACCTAATTTTTATGGGTTTATTTGATGTTGCTGTAGATGTGAAGATCAAAAGTTAATTTGTCATCAGTGATAACACCTAGCAATTTGGTACCAGGGACAACTTCAGTGATAGTGTTGTTTTGGGAATGAACGGAGAATAGTGACTTGTTAACAGGGCTGGATTTTGTGGGGATAAATATTAAGAGTTTTGTTTTATTGGGGTTGAGGGTGAGATGGTTCTGGGGCATCCAGGTTTCGGTAGAAGTAAATGCTTCTTGTGTGAGACGCTGTAGTGCAGTGGCAGATTTAGAAGAGCAGATGATAGTTGAGTCATCTGCATTTTGGATAACAGTACTGTGGGTAAGAGTGGTATGAAAGTTGTTGACAAATATGCCAAATAAGAGGGAACCCAGTACTGAACCTTCTGGGACTTCTGTATTTGTATTGATGAAAGGGGAAGAAGAGTGTTGCCATGTAGTAGATTGCTGCCTATTGCTGAGATAATTAGTAAACCATTGTAGGGTAGAGGAGATAGGCTGAGGTTAGAGAGTTTAGTAAGCAGAAGGGAGTGGGAAATAGTGTTGAATGCCTTTGATAAATCAAGAAAGTGTGCTGAGACTAAGGAGCAAGCGTCTCAAGCTCGATTTACTGTATCCAAGAAGGAAATGAGTGCAATGTTAGTGCTATGGCTGGACCTAAAGCCATCTTTTCTAGCTAGAGTATCAATGGACAATATTTGTGCAGCAGCTACATGGTCAAACCCTCATACCTTTATTACTTATTACAAAGTGGATTTGGTCTCCAGGAATAGTGCTTCCTTTGGATCTGTGGTACTGAGAAATATTCTTCATGAGACACCCAGGATTCAGGTTGCTTAGGAACATTGTCCTATACATTAGAATAAAGGAGAGATTGACAACATCACATAAAGAAGTTATGTACTTAGCATAATGTTCCATGTCTGTTGTCCATCTCCACCTTTATTCTCTCAACCCACTCACCAACCCCAACTCCTACATGAATGGATAATAAAAATTCCTTTTTTCATGGACTTATTGTCTTCAGAACATGGGTTACTATAACATACTTTCTTAACTTTATTTTTATGTATGATGTTTATGGTTCTTGTGGCAAACAAGATCTGAGGTAATGGAGAGGTGCATTCTGGGAAGGGAAGGACGCCTGATTACTTAGCTGAAGGCCACAGGCTTTTGTATTAGGTCGAGATGGATCCAAGGGATCCAGTCTCATATGTGAGAATAAAGGTGGCGATTAACAACACACATGGAACATTATGTTTTTTTTTATCTCTGTCATTATATTCACTTGTAGTATATTTGGTTTAGACTGTGCCAAAAAAAAAGAAGTTACTAGAAGATGGAAATCAGCCACCATAATTAGACTCAGCAAGGCCTTAGTATGTCTAGGCAGTTCTAATTCTGTATCATAGCTCAGAAAAAAATTTCCCCAGTTACACCAGTTTGCTCACCCAGCATCTCTGATAGAGTAGTCTGCAGGGAATCTTTAAAGTCTGCCAACTCATTACACTCCCAGAAAATATGTTCCCAATTACCTCTTCCCAATCACAACTCCAACATTGGCTGTCTACCTGAGGAAACATTCTCTGGAGTCTACTTGGGGTATAAAATATCTATGTAAACATTTCCAAGAAAGGTAATAAATCTTCTAGATTTTGTTGCATATTTGTGAGACAGACATATATCCCCTCATTTTTTTCTTTGTGAATTGCTTATCCATTCTCTCTTTCCAATCCTTTCTAACCTCCTCTAACTGATTCGTATAATTATCATCCAATATTTTGTATGCTGTGCTAATTATTCTTTTTTTAACATCGCTTCTGTTCTAGAGTCTACTAAAAACTTTTCCAGTGCTTGTCTTTCTTTTAAGACCCCACCTCCATTTCTTTCGGTTTGCCTATACTTTGATATGAATCCTTGATAGCGAAGGCAATCTCTAACCCGCAGTCCAAATAAATTCTTCTCATCTTCCCATTATTACCTTTCCCTCTCTAGTTATTTGCTCCGAGTACCTTGGATCCTGTCAGTTTTCTCCAGTAAATTTCATCTCCCTGTTGCTGTTGTCATTATCTCTAGTTGCAGTCATTCCTATCGACAGACTCTCCTTTCTCCATTCCCATGGTCGCTTAGTTCTGCTAATACTTTCTGCTACTTTGAGTATAATATTCTGTAAGATTATTGTTATTTTCCTCAAAGGTCTGCATCCAAAATCCCACTCTGTCCTCATTTCTTGAACTTCCCCCCATTTCATCATCATCCCTTTCCACTTTGAATTATAGTTTTCTGCTTGTGCTATGTATAGGAGCCTTAACTGTGTAGCTCTGAAATATCCATTCAAATAGAGTAATCCCAGTGCGCCCTGTTCTACTGGAAGAATCAGCGTATCCCCTTTGACTCATGCCATCTTCCCCCACAGATAAAATCTTTCAACTCTTTATTAATTGCTGTCTACAACTTCTCTTCTAGTTAATAAAAATATGCCTGACCTGCATATAAGACTAAAGGGACTAAAAACATTTTAACTGCTTGTATCCTACTATCCATATCTATATAACAGAGCTTCGTTTCTCACTTTTTGTGTTATCTTTTGTTTAGTCTCTTCCCACGTATCCTTAGCTGCCATACCAGAATCATTTTTAATCCATACTAACTATTTCACTTTATTATGTCCTCATAAATACAGATATTGCTGAACAAATTTTTCTGTGGGAACATAATTTACAGCTATTGGCTTTGTTTTAGCTTCATTAATTTTGTATCCCAAAAAGATTTAAACTGTCTCAAAATATTCCACAACACTGTAATCTGCTTTCCTGGTTTCTGGTATCATCTGCAAATAGACAGCATTTCTGACTACCATGCCAGTTATATCTTTGAATTTCAGAGTCCCTTATTTTCGTTGACAGTAGTTGTGAATGTAATGCAAATAACAAAGGAGAAAGAGGACTTCTCTCCCTGGTTCATGTACTCAGAGATCATCAGAGAGGACCCCACTCTCTTTAATTTTCACCTCTGATCCCTCATATGTCCTTCTAATCAGCCATATGATTTTATCAGGGAATGCAAATGCTTCTATTGCCCTGCTTATAAAGTCCCAGGTTTCTCTGTGTGATACTTTCTCTGCACTGAGACCTACCAACACAGTGGTATTTTCTTGCATTCTGCTTCCCTCTGGATCATCACTGTTCTGTTAATGATGTCAAATGTTTACCTCCCCACCAGAAAACCACATTGAACCATATCTATCAATTTTGGTATCACTTTTGTCATTCTTTTAGCCATTATAGATATAAATACTTTATAATAATGGTTTAGTATTGAAGTGGGCCTGTATGAAGCTGGATCTGATAGATCTTTATTTACCTCCACTTTCTTCTAGGATGTTACTTCTCCTCCTTTTAAAATATTTTTAAACAAAATCTTCCAGATGTTTCAGGTTTTCCCTCCTAGCATCCAAAATTCCACAGGATTACTATCTATTCCTGGGGACTTTCCTGTAGATTGGTTATACATCAGTATTTTTATCTCATCTTCTCCTATCCTAACTGTTAGTAGTTAAGCCTCATCTACCCCTAACCTTTCCATATTTAATTCTTCCATTTGTACCTTTTCTTGATTTCCGTATTTCTCTGCTTTATACAGACTTTCATAGAACTTCCGAAATATTTCTAATACACAGGATCTCTTCTTATCTTCTTTTTTATAGGCTCCCTACTTTCTGTTGCCTGAGTCGTCGTTCTACAAGTTTTTGTGCTCTAGAGTTATTATCAAAAGAAAAAAAGTTGCTTAACAACAATTGTTCTAAACTCATGCATATTAGTGAGATAATCCCTTATTTTCTGTTTAGCATTCTACACTTGTTCCTCTTCTTTTTCTGTTATAGTCCACCTATTTTGTGACACTTATTTGTCATTCCCTCTAAATAATTCTGGTTACTTCTTAACCACATCTCCCTTTCATTTATTTCCACACTATTTTTAAAATTCACTTTATTTTTATCCCTCTCCCTAGCTATATTTTCAGAAGAAATTTCTATAGTCTGTAATAGCTCCTGAATAATTTCTACTACCCATTCCTTAAATTCCTTTCTTTTCAACAGATAGGTGGGAACATGCCAGTGTTTTACTTTTATTTCATTACCCTGTGTTTTAATTTTAATTATTATTGGCACATGATCTGAAATAGTTATTGGGAGTATATCAATACCTTCAGTTAAATGCACATGTTACTATGAAATGTAAATTCTGCCTAGCCCAGTTTTTGTGTCTTGGGGAGTAATGTGTATGGGTGGTGTAGTGGTTAGCGTTGTTGCCTGACAGCAAGAGGTTCTCCGGTTTGATTCTCTGCTGAGGTGTATTCTGTATGGAGTCTGCATGACTTCCCTGCGTTTGTGTGGGTTTCCTCTGGGTGTTCAGTTTCCTCCCACATTCGAAAGACATGCATCTGGAGTGTTTCTCCGTGGGCCTCCACTGAAAATGGGCTCTATCTCAGTTGGACTTTCCCTTTGAACAAGTATTAAATAAAATAAATAAATTCACTTCCGACTTCTAGTACTGAATTCACATCTTCCATGACAAATATTTTCATAATTTTTTTCAAAAATCTATCCTCATTTCTTATATTTTCCCTTCTGGGCCCTCCAGACATATCTTGACTGTTGCAAATCAAGTTCCAGTCCCTACCTGTAAGGAATATTTCTTGCTGAAAGATGATGATTTCTTCCAGAATTTTCTTAAGCTCCATTAGTATAGCAGTTTTAGGTGGAATATAAATACATGCCAGTGTAATCCTCCTCCCTTACCAGTAGCCCCTTAGTACTACAAATCTACCATTATTATCTTTTTATCCTCTTGTATCACTAATGGAGCTCCTCTTGCAATTAATGTAAATACTCCTCTTTTCCTTTAAGCCAGGTGTTGCGATGAATAACCATCCTGAAATCTTTCTTTATCAAATTCACATGTTCAGTTCTTTCCAAGTGTCTCCTGTAGGACAGCTATTTGCACTCTACATTTTTTAATATAGTTCACTACTCTTTCTTGTTGTACTCATATGTGAGACCATTGACATTTAAAGACATTACAGAAGACATCATTGTCTTACAAAGTTAATATTCCCACGTTTTATGTATTACAAGTTTTTTTTTTAATGTCTAGATCCATCTTTTGTGTTACATGTAAACACTGTTTGGAAGGTTGATCTTTTATACAGTTATTTTTGTCATATCCATTTCAACCTATGTCGCATCTTAGAAAACCTTTTTGTTTTATTGAAAGCCCTCAGACAAACAAAAAAAAACCCAATCACACCCCCAATACTCCCTAAAATCAATTGACTTAAAAATAACACACAAAACTATGAACATCTTCAAATATTGACATTTTTACCCATGCAGAGACACAGGGTGTAGTCTGTGCTTTTACTAAGTGCTTTCTGGTTTTGTCTCATCTTTAGCTCTTTCAGCTGGGAAAACACTTTAATGTTTTTAAAGAACATTATCTCCAAGCCATTTCTCTTTATTAGATTGTCTACTAGAGACATGGGAACCAGACTCAAAACTGCCAAGCTTGCATTTATTTACTTAAAAAAGCCTTATAATATTCAGTATTCTTTTTCATTTAATTGCTTTCTCTTAAAACTTGTTACAAGAAGAAATGGTGAAGTCATACCCTTATGCAAGAATGAGAAAAAGCACACTAATTTTTCTTTTGTCATGTTCTTCTAACCAGATTTTTCTTATTTTTCTTTTTTACATTGCATTGCCTACATGTCTCAAAACTGAGCAAGGGGAAAGAGAGAAAGAAAAAAGAGGACCTATTTACATTAGTATTCCCATTACACTTAAAAATGTTTGAGAAAACTTTACTTTATAGCATGAAAGGAAAATCATGCACTATTAAAATAATACCATTAAGAAAAAAAATGTTGTACTTAGTTAACTTTATCACTCCTGTTCCCCTCTCCTATGTATTTTTCTGAACATTAATAACATGAAGTAGGGCATACAAATTTAAAAAAGTTCAAAAAAGTCCAATATTTCCAGATTTTCTTGTTCTGTCATGTTTCAGAAATGTAATTATTGCTTTATAATCCCATATTTGTCAATTTCCAAGTTACTGGTTCCTGTTCATCTCCATCTCCCAAATCCTGTCTCTACTTCATTTCCAACATACTCTGTATTCTTCTAGTTGACTCTTGTGTTTTTTTTTCCTTCTGTCAAACATTTTCCATTGAAACATTGCAAAAGGTTTCACTGGCACAGTTTCTCTGTAGTCTTTTACCAGAAGAACATGAAGCATTATCTTCTTCTGTTTCACAGCTCACTTTTTGTTGGACAGACTTTTGTTTTTCCTCCTTAGCATGTACTTCATCAAAAAATGATTTTATCCCACCAGGGAAAAATATTTCAAAAGTAGCTTGGTACACCAGTTTGAATCTCACGCTTGCTGCTTGACATTCCCTGAATAATGGAATACATTTACTCCTCTTCTGCCTGGTTTACAATGAGTAGTCCTTCTGTAAAACACTCTGCTATCCCCCACTCTTAGTATTCTGTCCTTCTGTCACAGATTTGTCAGAATCAACTCCTTTTACTGGTAAGATTGCATCTCTACTATTAAATGTCTAGGTTGCTTTCTCTTAGCCAGGTTTGGAGCATACACATGATGTACCCTTTCAATTAACAATTCATGTTGCTTATTTGTCCTTTCTTTAAATTAATACAGTCTGTAGCTTCTCTGGTACAGCAGAAAATCTCATGTTTCCATGTGTGCTATGTCCTCTTATTCTATTTTTTTGAAACATTTCTTCTTATACAGTCTCATCTTCAGCCAGGCTTTTCATCATTTCGACCTCTGGGTTTGGCTGTGTTATCAACTCATCTGAGTATCTGTTGTTTGAGTTGATATTACTCCATCAGTGTTTCATTTATTTTAATCAGGTATGTGCGCAATTGTCTTATACTTTCCTTTAGGTTACTAGACATCATGTCAGTAGCGTGCAGATTTTTTTTTTTTTTTTTTTGCTGAACAGCTGCAGTACTTTTCCCAGTCAGTGTTTTTTGTCACCTTTTGTAGCTGATTTTCCTTCAGATCTTCTGTATTTCATTTTTCCTAGCATCCAGGCAGTGCACTTACTAGCCAGTTACTGAAATTTACCCAGAAGTTTAGGTTCACTGGCTTTCTCTGCTAAGTTTCTGTTTTCACCCTGGGAGAGAGAAAATGAAGCTGTTACTCAGTATACAACAATGTTGGAAGTCAGCAGATGATGAATCTTATCTAGAACCAGTGACTAACCCACTGAGTTACCCCAGAGACAGAACAGAAAGTACCCAGAATTCAGCAGTGATTTGTCTGTTGACTGTCACCTGGCTACTTCTAGTGCTGGTCTCACTGCAGCTGCACATAGATAGGAATCAATGTCCATAGGTTCATAGGTAGGTACTAGGCTATCGGCCCAATGGCCTACGTAAGCCTAGCCAACAAGGTTCCCAGGCTTACGCCACCCGAGAAAGTTATTTTCCTGTGCCACTGTCGAGCAGAGACAAAGAAGTGATCCCCGGGGTGTATTTCCTATTTCCCATCCACTCATCAAGATTTTTCTTGAAGAGTGCTAATAAAGAACTTTGCTTGACATAGATGGGTAGTCTGTTCCAGAGTATGGAAAGTCTCTGGGAGAGGAATCTATCCCTCCAGCATGTCCTGTTTATTGTGGTGACAAGGTTTAGGTCCCTAGAGCGTGAAGCTCGGAGGGATTGGGATTTCTTTAGGTGTAGCATGTCCAACAGCTCTGGGTTTGACATAGCTTTATATGTTAGGCAAAGATCACCTCAGAGTAGGCGATATGCTACTGAGTAAAGCTGGAGTTTTTTGAGGCGGTCAGTGTAGGGCATTTGTTTGAGGCCAGTAATCCTCTTTGTGAGGTACTTCTGTGGCCTTTCCAGCTGCTGCAGATGTCTTGTGAGGTACATTCCAAAAGGGGTGTTGTACTCTATAATGGGTCAAATGAGTGTCAAGTAAAGGGGAGCAATGACCTCTTTTTTTCCTGGATGAGAACCCTTTTATGATGGGATGTGCCATGTAGAAGGACTTCCTGACTACTGTGGCGATGTGACTATCAAAGGAGAGACTACTGTCCGCCTGGGATCCAAGGTCTCGTATCACACACTCGGTGTTAAGTAGATTGCTGCCTATGTGGTAGTTCATGGGTACAGAGTTTTTACCAAAGGGGATGACACTGCACTTTTTAGCATTGAGCTTGAGGCCATGGCTCTGACACCAGGCATTTCTCTCAGCGAGGCCCTTCTGTAGGATGTCCACATCATTTGGGGACTTGACTATGGCTCCTAGTTTTCAGTCATCTGCGAACTTCGTTAGCCAGAGGCCTTCTGTGTTAGCCTGTACTTCAGAGAAGTAGATACCAAACAGGAGAGGTCCCAGGACGGAACCCTGTGGTACTCCACTTGTCACTGCTTTGAGGTCAGATTTGGAGTCTGCAACTTTTACAGTGTGGGTTCTGTCAGTGAGCCAGTTGGCAACCCATCTTGTAACATAGGAATTTATACCTAGTTTAGTGAGTTTAGCTGTAATTCCAGAATGGGGGATGGTGTTGAAAGCCTTGGCGAGGTCAAGATAGGCTGTGTGAACTACCTTACCCTCATCTACGGCTTTGGTGACTGCCTCAAAGAAGTCGGTCAGGTTCAGGAGGCATGATCTGCCTTTCACAAATCCGAACTGGGTGGGATCCAGAGTTTGGAGGTTACCAATGTCTTTGTTTATGAGTTCCATAGGTTCATAGGTTCATAGATTAGTACTAAGCTAACTGCCCTTGCGAGCCATTTTAAGCCTAGCCAATTATCCCTTGTGAGACTCAAACCCTGCACCTTGTGTTTGTAAGGCAAACACCTTATCCATTAGGCCACCCTCCCATGATGATATATGTTCCATGGCCTTGCAGACCAGGCCCGTCAGGCTAATAGGTCGATAGTTCCTGGGATCAATGGTGGCTCCCCCTTTGTGGAGTGGGATAACTGTTGCTGTGCGCCATTCAGTGGATACAAAGCCTTATGCAAGGCAATTATTGAACATGGTGCTTAAGTGGGGAGCCAGTTCTTTCTGAAGTTCCTGTAAAACGCAGCTTGGGATGTTGTCCAGTCCCATGGATACTGTGTTTTTGGCTTTAGAGAGTGCAGCTTTTCCCTGCGTAGTTGTGATTACAGGGACTCTGCATTCTTCCTGTATAGATATGGGCCCTTTAGGGGGTGGGGGGTAAAGTTAGCACTGAACCTATCTGCCAGGATGTTGGAAATATCAGTTGGTTCTGTAATTTTCGTGCCTTTGTGCTGTAACTCAGAGCAGATCTGGGTGTTGCCATCGAGATTCTTGACATAGCTATAGAATGCTTTGTGGTTGTCCTTTGAATTAGTGGCGATTTTGTTTTCGTAGCTAGCTTTGGAGGATCTTATAAGGGACCTCCGCTTCTTACTGAGGCAGACCAGGGAGCTCCTCCACTCATGGGATTTTACTCTCTTTTGCAACAGTCTATTCCTTCTCTTGCAGAGTTTGTTTATGGCAGGGGACTACCAGATTGGCTTCTTTTTTTGGAGGATAGTGTCTTGGTTCTGTTTGGGATAGCACGATCCATGCACTCGTGTAAGTGCTTATAGAGTGCATTTGTGTAGGATTCAGCAGTTGTAGTTGTATTGTACATCTGCATGGGTGTCATAAAGTTCATCACTTCTGTCTTAAGAAGCATGAAGTTGGCTTTGGAGAAATGTTTTACTGTGGTTTCCTTAATGGGGGGTGGGGGCGGGATGTGGATATCAAGTGTGATTAGCTTATGGTCGGATCGGACCAACGAGGAGTTGACTTCAGGTGTGGAACACCGGTCACTCATGTTGGTAATGACTAGGTCTAGGATATTGTTGCCCCTGGTGGGGGTGTGGATAAGTTGATCCAGGGCATATGAATTCCAGAAAGCGTTGAGCTAAGGAGTTGGTACACGAGTAGTTTTCCCAGTTAATGGTGGGGTAGTTGAAGTCGCCCATTATTAGGGTGTTTGGTTGAACCCTAATATTTTCCAGTACATCAAGAAAAGCGGAGTGGGAATTCTGGGGCATGGTGGGGGATCTGTGGCAAGCTACAATTTGGATTGCAGTTTTGCCCAGAGTTAGTTGCACTTGGATAGCCAGATGCATTATGCTGAGCAACTAGCCTGGAGGTGTGGATATCCTTAATGAATATGGACACACTTCCGCCTTTGGTTTTTCAGTCCAGGTTACATGACTGAAAAGTGTGGTATGAGTTATAGCCTGGTAGTGCAGGGATGCTCTCTGGAGCCTTGAACCAGGTTTCAGTCACTGCACAGATATCGATGTTCTCCATTTTAAGGAGTGCCTCAAGTGAGTGCATTTTGAGATTTAGACTTCTAGCATTGAGTAGCATTACCCTCAGTTTTTGCTTGCCTGTTCCTGTTACTGTGGTGAATTTGTTATTTGAACCTTGCCTAAAAAAGGCACAATAGGGGCAGCAAGAGCGTTAGCCAGTATCCGGAATCCCAGGAGCGATAGGTGCAGGCCATCTGTGGCAAAGCATCGTGGTCTGTCGACCAAGTCATTCCAAGCAGACAGATACTGGATCCCGATAGAATGACAGCAGAAGCTTAGCCAATTGTTGAAGTCACTCATTTTGTCCCCGTCAGCAAAAAACAAAAGTAATGGTGTAGGAAAACCATTCCTCCAGTAAACCAAGCATATAAAAGACAAAAAGAATGGAGGTAACAGAGCACAGCTTCTTAAATCCAAAGTTCTTTATTTTCAGTAGCAAATAGGTGAGCGCTTTTGCAGCCAAAGCCGCCTCATCAGACAAACATAATGTAAAACTGTGTTACTTTTAAAATAGGATGCAGCCAATCATACAAACTCAATTAAGAATAGAAATTTAAAATAACAGTTCATTTAATACAAAAAAAATCATATTATTCATCATTAAAAAACATTAAATGTTATAAAAAATTGCAAGTGTGTAAAGAACATAAAAGATAAATGTACTGTCTGACTAAAGGTCTGTTAACTAAAACAGGTTTAATAGATATCTTGTCATTCAGGCCTTTCCCTTTATTTGCTCTCATCTTTATAATCCACTCAAGATGTTCTTTGTGTTTCACTGTTGCAGTCATTACATTTGGGTAATCCTGCTGGCAGGTTGCCCTCAGTCAGCCTGACTTCCAAAGTCCTGGGTCCTGCGTTGGCTGACATCGCCCCTTCCCTGACGTCAGGTCATCAGGGGTATAAAAGAAGCAGCTGAGGCCATTTTCTTTAGTCTTTCTTGCCGTGCGGTGACCGAAGCAGAAGCAGTTCGCAAGTGCCGGTCGGCCGACTCCTGAGATTTTCGAGTTCAAATTTCAGATCCAAAGTCTTCTATAAAGCTAAGTACCCCGTTGGGGAAACTTTTTTCTTACTCCAGAACCCATGTCAGAAAAAATTAATAATTGTATTTTTTGTGGGAAGCAAATACCTCATAAGGACTTTCATTCCTACTGTATTCCTTGCCTAGGCCCCGATCATAACTTTCTGGGTTGTCGGTTTTGTGCTAGATTTAACCAACGCACTGTTAAGCATCGGTATGATTTTGCTTTGAACTACTTTGGACGCAGGTTTAATTATCCAGAAATGTCATCGGAAAGCCATCCGACTACCGGAGTTCACAAAAAAGAAAAAGAGACACCCAAGGCCCAAAACCTACAACAAAGCTTCTCCTAAGCCAGTCGCCGGTTCGCCGGTTCTCAGTGAGGCACTTTCGCAGCCCCTGATGACCGCTACTTTAGAGTCACAGGCCGCTACCGACTCCCACGTGGAGTTGGCCATGCCACTGGAAACTCAAGGTATTGAAGCCTCGGACGGTAATCCTTCAGATGGGTCTGGAGCCGCTGAGCAGGCACCGGCGTGTGAGGGTGTATTCAGACCCAAACATCTATACATTAAACTGACTTCAAAGGCAAAGACTAAAGCTCCTTCAAAGACAAAGAAGCAAACTCAAGAGCTATGTGGACAGGCCTCCATGCCCAAAAAACAGATGCTCAAAATGGCCGAAGACTTGATTACCTTTATTAGGGGTTTCCATCCCCCTCCTGATAAGAGGCCTAGGCAAGAGACTGACTATGAATATTCAGATCAGGTTTCCATTTCTTCTGATTCCTCTTCTAATCAGGAATATTCTTTTCCCCCCTATGAGGATTCTGATGCTGAAGAATCCATACCTTCAGCTTCTCCTTCTGAGGACTATTCCTTTGGGGAAACCTTACGAGGGAGCATTTCCAGTGGGAGAGCCAAGATTTTTCAGAATCTAAAAAGAGGCTCAGGGATTTCCTGTTACTACCTCAGCACAAGCCACTTGCCATCCCCCCTGTGTTAGACATTGTAGATGATGTGTTTTCGGAGTCTAGCCTTACCCCTGACTCCTTACCTCCAGCTCCTGTTAAGCCTGACAGATATTACAGGGTTCCTGACTCACATAAATTCCTTTTTAAAAACCCTGCTGCTGACCCAGAAACTGTTTCTCAGGGTCTCAAGGGAGTTGAGGCTTCCGCAGCCAAAAACCCTACCCTTTCTGACAGGGATTCTAGGGCACTGGACAGATGGGGAAAAAAGGTTTACGCATCTGCTACCTTGCCTATAAGGGCCTTAAACTGTCAGTTTCATATGCTCAAATATAAGCAACATGTCATGTCATTGCTTAGACAGAAAACGTTGTTAAACTCTGAATGTGCAGGATATATTGCATGCAGCTGAACAAGTTGGAAAGCATACTTTGCAATGTGGTTTTGATTCTTTAGAGGCCTCCTGCAGGGCCGCAGTAACAGGTTCTGTAATTAGAAGGCATGCTTGGTTAAAGGAACAAAATCTGCCTGATCATGTTAAAGTTAAATTATTAGATGCACCTTTACAGCATGATACTTTGTTTGGTGTTAAGGCAGAAGAGGTGTTAAAGAAAATGGAGGACAAGGCTAAATCTATGCAAACGGTCAAAGATTTCTTACAAGTACAGCCACCTAGGTTTAGTAGACACTGGCCAACAAAGAATTGGTCCTTTCCTGTGTCAGACAGACCTCAAAGGGGCAGACCCAGACACCCTAGAGGCAGATCCCAGGCGCAAGGTTCATACAGGTCAAAGCAATGGGGTGCTTCTACCTCCAAAAGTAGAGGACAAGACACAACCCTACAGAAAACAGCCCCAATGACTTCCCCCTGCCTGCACCAAGCACTTATTACCTGGCAGCACCCTTAGGGGGAAAATTAGCACTTTTTTCTCAAAATTGGCGCATTATAACCCAGGACAAGTGGGTTCTAAATGTCATGTTACAAGGCTACAAATTCCATTTCCATACCTTGCCAAAGGCAAACGGCTGGCCAGATCTGCCAAAAAATCAATGGGCAGAGGCACAAAAACAAGTCTCATCCCTCATGGACATGAGGGCCATTCAGCAAGTGCCAGAGCAAGAGCAGGGGCAAGGATTTTACTTAAGACTGTTCTTAGTCCCCTGAAAGGACAAGACCTGGAGGCCAGTACTGGACCTATTGATTCTGAACATGTACCTGGATATACCAAAATTCAGAATGTTGACTTTGCAGCAGCTTCTGCCCATGCTGGGCAAGAACGCTTGGCTTGTAACTACCTCAGAGCCACAGGCCGCTTCCGACTCCCACGTGGAGCCGACTGGGCCTCTGGATACTCAAGGTATTGGGCACTCGGAAATTATTCCCTCAGATGGGTCCGGAGCCGCTGAGCAGGCATCAGCTTCTGAGGGTGTCTTCAGACCTACACAACTATATATAAAGCTATCTTCAGCTTCAAAGACAAAGAAACAAGTGCAGCATTCTCCTACTCAAACTTCCATGCCTAAAAAACAGATGCTCAGAATGGCCAAAGACCTAATTACTTTGATCAGGGGCTCCCATCCCCCTCCTGATAAGAGGCCTAGGCAAGAGACAGAGTGTGATTCTTATGATCAGGTTTCTATTTCCTCTGATTCCTCTTCTGAACAGGATTACTCCATGCTTCCCTATGAGGATTCTGATGCTGAAGAATCCATTCCTTCAGCCTCTCCTTCTGAGTATTATTCTTTTGGGGAAACCCTGCATACCATGAGGGAGCATTTCCACTGGGAGAACCAAGATTATTCTGAATCTAAGAAAAGGCTCAGAGACTTTCTTCTACTTCCACAGCACAGACCCCTTGCTATTCCACCTGTTGTAGACATTGTAGATGATGTATTTTCAGAGTCCGGCCTGTCCCCTGACTCTTTACCCCCTGCACCTGCTAAGCCAGACAGATACTACAGGGTCCCGGATTCTCATAAATTCCTATATAAAAATCCCGCTGCTGACCCAGAAGTTATATCTCAGGGTCCCAAAGGGGTTAAAGCTTCCACTGCAAAAAACCCTGTCCCCTCTGATAGGGACTCTAGGGCTCTAGACAGATGGGGGAAAAAAATCTACACTTCTGCTACCTTGGCTGTAAGGGCTTTAAATTGTCAGTTTCATATGCTTAAATATCAGCAATATTTGATGTCATTGCTTATACAGAAATTGTTGACAAATACTGAATGTTCAGAGAACAAGGAATTGCAGAATTTATTGCATGCAGCTGAACAAGTGGGAAAGCATACTTTGCAATGTGGTTATGATTCACTGGAGGCCTCTTGCAGGGCCGCTGTTACAGGTTCGGTTATTAGAAGGCATGCTTGGTTAAAGGAACAGAATCTGCATGATCATGTTAAAGCAAAATTATTAGATGCACCATTGCAGCATGATACTTTGTTTGGTACTAAAGCAGAAGAGGTGTTGAAAAAATGGAGAATAAAGTAAAATCCATGCAGACAGTCAATGATTTCTTACAGGTACAGCCACCCAGGTTTAGCAGGAACTGGCCTTCTAAAAATTGGTCGTTTCCATTGTCAGACAGACCACAAAAAAGGCAGATATAGGCGTCCCAGAGGCAGATCTTATCCCCAAGGCTCATACAGGCCTAAACAATGGGGTGCTCCTACCTCCAAAAGCAGAGAAGACAAATCACAACCTTACAGGAAACAGTCCCAATGACTTTTCTCTACCAGATCCAAGCACTTTTCATTTGGCAGCCCCCTTAGGGGGAAAACTAGCACTTTTCTCTTCAAATTGGCAAAAGGTTACCCAAGACAAATGGGTCTTGAACATAGTGTCCCAAGGCTACAGGTTCCATTTTCACACTCTACCAAGGTCAAAAGGTATGCCGGACCTGCCACACAGTCAATGGGCAGAGGCACAAAAACAAATTATAGCCCTCATGGACATGAGGGCCATTCAGCAAGTACCACAACAAGAGCAGGGGCAAGGATTTTACTCCAGACTTTTCCTAGTACCCAGAAAGGACAGAACCTGGAGACCAATACTGGACCTGTCTATACTAAATACTTTTCTGGAAGTTCCAAAATTCAAGATGTTGACTCTACAGCAGCTACTGCCCATGCTGGGCAAGAAGGCTTGGCTCGTAACTTTGGACCTAAAAGAGGCATACCTGCATGTCCCAATTAGACAATCTTGCAGAAGATATCTCAGATTCATAGCTGACTCAATGCATTACCAATTCTCTGCACTGCCCTTTGGCTTATCTACTGCGCCCAGGGTCTTCACAAAATGCCTGGCACCAGTAATTGTGTTTTGCAGACAAAGATGAATTCAAATATATCCCTACTTGGATGGCTGCCTAATTCAAGCAGAGAACAAAGACATTCTTCTAAAGCATCTGGCGTTTGTAAAAAGATTACTAACTGGCTTAGGGTACACAGTAAACGAAAAGAAATCAAAACTAGTGCTCTCTCAAGAGATAATATTCCTGGGTGCAAGCTTAAATACAACTGTCCAGATGGCTTATCTCATGCCAGACAAACAAAAGCAACTGACTTCTTACTTCAAGAAATTGGCAACAAAAACCCACCTATCTGCAAGGAAAATCCTGCAGGCCTTGGGTTTCATGGCATCCTGCATTCTACTAATTCCGTATGCCAGATTGCATATGAGGAAACTGCAATGGTATCTAAAAAGTGTTTGGACTCAGCATTGCCACAGCCTGGCGACAGTAATTGCACTCATTCCCTGCCTGCAACAGGAGTTTCGATGGTGGGCAGAAGCCTGTTACCACAACAAGGGTCTGCCATTCAGTTTACCCACAGCCAGACAGACACTGACAACGGATGCATCAGATTATGCCTAGGGAGCCCATATGACAGGAAAATGTATTCAGGGCACATGGCCAGCAAACCAGATGCATCTTCACATCAATCAAAAAGAGATGCTAGCTGTTCAAAATGCCCTGACAGCTTTCAAAGACCTGCTACATCCAGGACAGCTACTGATAAAGACAGACAATACTATGGTCATGTGGTGCATAAACAAGCATGAGGTACACATTCCTACCCCCTCTGCAGACAAGCAATGACCTTATGGGACACAGCATTGGCTTTTCAAGTTCACCTGCAAGCACAATTCCTGCCAGGAAAAACAAATACTCTGGCAGATGAACTAAGCAGAAACCTCATGGATCCCCACGAATGGAAACTGGATCCACAAGTCTTCAGCATGATATTAAGGAAATGGGGATGCCCAGACATAGATCTATTTGCCTCCCCTCACAACTGCCAATTGCAGAGATTTTGCAAAAGGATTTATCACAAGCAAGCATGGAAAGTGGACGCCCTATCCTTCAGCAGGAAAAATCTAACAGTATATGCCTTTCCTCCACTGCCTGCCCTTCCCAGGGTACTCCTAAAGGTCAGACAAGAGAAACCAAAAATTATACTGATTGCACCAGACTGGCCATGCCAGCACTGGTACCCAGTCCTAAAGAGCTTGTCTCAAGGTCCAGCATGGATATTGCCTCAAACTTCTCACTTGCTGACCCAACAAAACAATCAGATCCTGCACAGTCAACTCAGGACCTTAAATCTGGCAGCAAGGCGGATAATTTAGCCATTCAAAACAATCCTCTTTTAAAAGCTGTTATGGATGTTATCTTGCAGGCCAGTAAGCCCAGTACCAGAAAATCTTATGCAGAAAAATGGAAGAGATTCTGTGCTTGGAACCAGGAACAAGGCATTGACACGTGTGTGTACCAAATATCCCTCAGATTTTACAATACCTAACTGAGATGCTGAACAAAGGCCTTTCTTTCTCGTCAAATAAGATTCATGCCTCTGCCATATCAGCCCGCTACAATATGGAACCACCTATCTTTTCTCATCGTTTAATTAGGCAGTACCTCAGAGGGGCCAAAAACATTAGGCCTCCAAGGAGAGCACCAACTCCGGCCTTGGACCTCAATTATGTTTTGGAAAAACTAACACTGCCTCCTTTTGAGCCAGCATTAACAGCAGATATACAATTCTTATCCTGGAAAACAGCTCTACTCCTAGCAATAACCTCTGCAAGGCGAGTCTCAGAGTTACAAGCACTCATGGCTGTGGAACCTTTTATCATTTTTCATCCAGACAGGGTTTCTCTGAGGACAAACCCTACATTTATGCCTAAGGTGGTATCCAGTGTGGCCCTCAACCAAACCATTCACTTGCCAACCTTTTATCCAAATCCACAGAACAAGGGTGAGAAAATTCTGCAATCTTTGGACATACACAGGCAGTTACGCTTCTACTTGGACAGAACTAAAGCTTTCAGAAAGACTGAGCAACTTTTAGTGTCATATGCTGCAGGATCACAAGGAAAGGCTATCTCAAAACAGACTATTTCAAAATGGATAGGCCACTGCATCCATTTCTGCTATTTTCAACATGGCAAATCTGTGCCTAAGGGCATTAGGCCTCATTCCACCAGAGCAACAGCCACTTCAGCAGCCTTCCTCAGAGGAGTACCAACCAAAGATATCTTAGACACTGCAACTTGGA